>NW_027210896.1:140000-393373 GCF_029030835.1 Brachyistius frenatus
TTTATCAACTTCTTTTACAACATCGTTTTTATGTGCCGACATTTAAAAACTTAATTTACAGTCAAAGCTGCAAAAATGAAATCATTATTCATTATAAAATGATTAATATGTCTGACTAACAGGCTTTAAAACGTTCCTTCTATCATCAGTTCATTCTTCCAGAGGTGCTGATGAGGAGACTGATTTTACCCTCTTAGCATGAAGCAGTGTTCAACAGCTGGACGGGCTTATTTATTATATTCTATATTATTTTATAATATTATTTAATTCATATTTAACATTTGTTTATTTCATTACATGAACAGAAACGTAATAAGACGGAAGAATTTGGCCCAAATGCAAACATCAGTGTTATAATTTAATCACTATGGCAACAGATGCTAAAACGCTGATAAAGCACATATGTCGTCATGGTTACCATCTTAGCTCAGTGTGTTAGAGCTCGTCTGAGGCCTCGGCGAAATGTCGCTTGGTGGGCGTTTGTTAATAAACAACTGGACACGCTACATGTTTGACCTGATGGTGGCGCTAGATGGGAGGTCAGAGGTCACCGCAGCGTGGGGAGTGCACCAAGTTTCACACCAATCCCATGAACTGTTGTCAAAACAGTTGAAGTCACGGACATCCATCCTCAGGGAATCGTGTATAGCTGCAGAATCGTCATGGCAACGCAGCCCAGTTACACTGCGCTAGCTGTTTCCACGGCTCCTGGTTTTTATGCTAAGCTAAGCTAAAGCTCCGCAGAGATCCTTCAGACTGACGTATTAAAACCTTCTCATGTGACTGATCAGCTGTTTCTCTAAAAGACGACCACTTCTGTTCAAGACCGACGTGTTCACGTGTTCTACTACACGTATGTAGTGTAGTGTGTATTATAGTGTAGGGTAGTGTGTAATGTGTAGTTTGTAGTGTAGGGTAGTGTGTATTATAGTGTAGTGTAG
This sequence comes from Brachyistius frenatus, assembly GCF_029030835.1. NCBI lineage: Eukaryota > Metazoa > Chordata > Actinopteri > Embiotocidae > Brachyistius > Brachyistius frenatus. The sequence goes on from NW_027210896.1 coordinate 140,942, forward strand.
TGTGTAGTATAATGTAGTGTAGTGTGTATTATAGTGTAGTTTGTAGTGTAGTGTGTATTAAAGTGTAGTGTAGTGTGTAGTATAATGTAGTGTAGTGTGTATTATAGTGTAGTGTGTATTATAGTGTAGTGTAGAGTGTAGTGTGTAGTGTAGTGTGTATTATAGTGGAGTGTAGTGTGTATTATAGTGTAGTGTAGTGTGTATTACAGTGTAGTGTAGTGTGTATTAGTGTAGTGTGTATTATAGTGTAGTGTGTATCATAGTGTAGTGTAGTGTGTATTATAGTGTAGTGTGTAGTGTATAGTTTGTAGTGTAGTGTGTAGTGTGTATTATAGTGTAGTGTAGTGTGTGGTGTGTAGTGTAGTGTGTATTATAGTGTAGTGTGTATTATAGTGTAGTGTAGTGTGTAACATGTGGCGTGTAACATGTAGCGTGTCGGCCACGCAGCGAGCAGCATTAATAAAACTCAGTCACTCCATCGGAGCTCCGAACCCTCCGCCGGCCTCCCAGACGTCGTCCAGCTCGTCCTCACAGGCCTCCGGGTCCAAGTGGCTCCGCGAGTTCTCGTACAGGAAGACCTGCTGGTCCACCAGCGCCGGAGAGATCCGGTTCCTCTTCCCACACAGAACCGCCCCCGAGGAACTGAACAGCCGGTGGCAGGGAACGCTGGTGGCGGGAACGCACCAGTACTTCTGCAGCACCTTGGGCAGGGTGGGGAACAGAGGGGCGTGACTGGACCACCACAACAGGGGGTCCTCGTTCAGACCCAGAACCCGCTGGGACTTGTAATTGCTCAGCTCCTCCACCACCTGAGCGTGCAGCTCCTCTTGACTCTGGTCCGCGTCCGACTGGCAGAAGATGGCGGCCAGAGGGTTGTCCTGGGCCACGCTGCCGGATGGCTCTCTGGACGGCGCCTGGATTTTGCTTGGCGGCTCGTCGCTCGGCGAGAAATCGAGGCTCCGCTCCGAACTCTGCTTCTCCAGGAGAGCTTTGGCCTCCTCGATGATGGTGTTCTCCACCTTGGAGCGCTCCACCGTGGACAGGAAGGGCAGCTTCTTGTAGCGAGGATCCAGGAAGGAGGCGATGTTGAGGAAGGTGGAGATCTCCTGGGCCAGCTGGGAGCGGTGGGAGTAGGTGCTGGACAGGACCTTGGAGATCACCTCTTTGGTCATGCTGACCTCCTTCAGGTCTGTGTCTCGAACTCTCAGGGTGGTGTTCAGCAACATGTGCAGAACTGGTCTCACCATGCTGATGGTCGGGTACCGGCAGGCGGCGATCATGTCGGCCACGGCTTTGAAGGGCTGCAGGACGTCGGTCAGACCCTCCAACAAGGCCCAGTCCGGCGCCTGGAAGGAGCAGTGATGGCCGCTGCTCTCCGTGAGCGTTGCCGTGATGGCGACCTGCTGCTCCTTCAGTCTCTGCAGCATGGCCAGCGTGGCCAACCAGGACCGGCCCCGGTCCGAGATCAGGGCGCTCTCAGGCAGGCCGTGCTGCCGCTGCTTCTCCCGCATCGTGAACACGGTCGGCTCTTTGAAACGATCCACCAGTTTGCGGCAACACGCCAAGAAGCCGTCGACCCGCGGCAGCCGGAAGGCTTCGTCCACAGCGCGGTTGACGGTGTGGCCGAGACACGGCATCTCCACGGACATCTCCAGCAGCGAGCAGGCCTTCACGATGTCCACCGACCCGTCGGTGGTCGCGCCGCTGACTTTGTGGGTGATGCCCCACTCCACGAAGGCCTCGTACATCGCCCGCGTGACGTTCTCCGCTGTGTCATCCTCCTGCACCTCGAAGGTTTTCAGGCACTTGTTGGTCATCACGAAGCCGGCGGCGCTGCTGTAGTTGACGGCGTGAACAGAGAGAGAGATGTAGGTTCTGTTCTGGGTCGGGCTCTGCCACAGGTCGGTGGTGACGCCACAGTTCACCACCGCGGCCAGCTCGCTGAAGACCAGGTCGCGGGTCCGGCAGTACATCTGAGGAACCATCTTCAGCGCCAGGTGGTTCCTGCTGGGAGGAGAGTATCCCGGGTCCACGGTGCTCATCAGGCTCCTGAAGGTTGGTTCTTCCACCACGGAGACGGGGTACAAGCCCTCGCAGACGAACTTCAGGATGCCGACGGTCAGCTCGTTGTGCCGTTTGTTCTCGTAGTCCGAGTTCTGCCTGAAGGTGGAGTCCTGCGGCGGTTGTTGGACCGGCAGACCCGCCGGCTCCGTCTTGATTCTGGAGAACGCGGCGGCAAACACGCCGCGCATCTGATCAGAGTTACTCTTGACGAACTCGCTGAACTCCAGCGGGTGGTTCTTCTCCAGGTGGTAGGAGAGGTTGGAGGTGTTGCCCGAGTACGCGATCTGGCTCATGCAGACGCGGCAGTAGATGCGCTTCCAGTGGACGATGCAGCCGTCGGCATCCGTGTCGAAGCCAAAGTACTTCCACACTTTACTCTTCGCTCGCGGGTGAGCCACCAGGTTCAGGCCCGAGCACGAAGGTCCCGAGTTTCTGTCCTCCATTGGTTCCTCGGTACCCGACCCAGCGGGTCTTCACTTACTGACACCTACCGAGAGCAGTGACACAAACATGAGCACGATGACAGAAACATCTGAGCTGGGACACGTTCAGATCAGCAGGACATCGGATACGTTCGGCCGAGATGCTGCAGCCGGTTTTCAGGGACATCTTAAACGTTCCTCCAGCAATTTTCTAAAGTTAGTTTTTGTTTTAAAGTCGTGTTCACTTTAATGATCATTTTATCAGCTACAATTAAAGCAGATCACAGCTGGCTGTGTTCAAGAATGGTCTGCTGTACTTGCTCACCTATGATGTAATATTATGGGATTAAATCTGTCAACCAGAAATTATCATTAACATTATGACAAAGAGCTGTAATGTATAACCCTGTTTCTGAAGAAGTGACGCTGTGATTAATGTACAATAAATATCTGCTCATTTTGAATTTGATGGCAGCAACATGTTTATAAAAAGTTGGACAGGATCAACAAAAGATGGAAAAGTTGTGTAAAGATAAAAAAAAAAAAAAACACCTGGCGGAAGATCTGACAACTAACTAGGTTACCATGGCAACAGATCAGTAACATGATTGGGTATAAAAGATGATTTCAGAGAGGCAGAGTCTCTCAGCAGTGAAGATGGGGAGAGGTTCACCACTCTGAAAGACTGTGTTGGAAAATAGTTCAACAATCTAAGAATAATGTTCTTCAATGTAAAACTACAAAGAATTAGTGGATTTCATCGTCTACGGTTCATAATATCATTAAAAGATTCAGAGAATCTGGAGAAATCTCTGAACACAAGGGACAAGGCTGGAAACCAATATTGGATGGTGGTGATCTTCGGGCCCTCAGGCAGCACTGCATTAAAAACACACTATTCTGGAGTGGAAATCACTGCATGGGCTCAGGAACACTTGTGAAAACCATCGTCTGTGAACACAGTTAGTTTGAACACGTTTACAGAGTGTTGTTAAAACAAGAGCTGATGCAGCTCAGTGGGAAACATGAACTTGTCCCAATCTGACATCCAATTCAAAACGAGAAAATATTTTGATAAAACTATAAAATGTCTCAGTTTCTTTGTTGTCTTTGTATTTTATATCAAATATGAGTTTAGGTGATTTAATAATCATTACATTCTGTTTTTATTTACATTTATCAAAGCATCACTACGTCTTCAGAAAGCGTTTGTACATCCGTCAGTTTAATATGAAGAGCAATGAATGACGTCTCTAATGACAATCATTTATTGAAATGATTTCTCTGCTGTGGAGGATGGAATTAGATCTTCTCCCTCCAGATGTCAGTTAGTTTTGTAAACATGCTCTCTAAATATAAATCTTGAAACCGTGAAACCACAAAACAAGTCAGGCTGTAAAAGTGGACTTTCTGCTCTGAAATCATCCAGTCAGATTTGATCTTTTGGATTTTCCACATAAACAACAAGTTGGGAAATCCCCGATCACGCTTAAGCTGCACACATTCTACGGTGGATTATGAGTCTAAACCTCCAACAGCCTCCTCGTTGTGCTCCACTATTCTCCTTCTGCAGTCACATGACACAACTTCTGGTTGCCGGCTTTAAATCTGGAGGAAATTCTCATTAAAACAAAGACAACGCAGAAAACTTCATCTGAACGAGTCAGGTCCATTCATGGAACACCATAAACATTGATCAACATAATAAACTACTATAAACATTTATCAACATCATAAACTACCATAAACATTGATCAACATCATGAACTACCATAAACATTGATCAACATCATGAACTACCATAAACATTGATCAACATCATGAACTACCATAAACATTGATTAAGACCGTTAACTCTGATAAACATCAATTAACTCTGATAAACATCGATTAACCTGATAAACATCGATTAACATTGATTAACATCGATTAACCTGATAAACATCGATTAACCTGATAAACATCAATTAACTGATAAACATCAATTAACTCTGATAAACATCGATTAACCTGATAAACATCGATTAACATTGATTAACATCGATTAACTCTGATAAACGTCAATTAACTATGATAAACGTCAATTAACTCAGATAAACATCAATTAACTCAGATAAACATCAATTAACTGATAAACGCGGATTAACTCTGATAAACATCAATTAACTCTGATAAACATCAATTAACTCTGATAAACATCAATTACCTCTGATACACATCAATTAACCTGATACACATCAATTAACTCTGATAAACATCGATTAACTGATAAACATCGATTAACATTGATTAACATCGATTAACCTGATAAACATCAATTAACCTGATAAGCATCAATTAACTCTGATAAACACGGATTAACTCTGATAAACATCAATTAACTCTGATAAACATCAATTAACTTTGATAAACGTCAATTAACTCTGATAAACGTCAATCAACGCTGTTAAATGTCAATTAATTCTGATAAACACTGATTAACCCTGATAAACATCAATTAACTCTGATAAACATAAATTAACTGATAAACACGGATTAACTCTGATAAACATCAATTAACTCTGATAAACATAAATTAACTGATAAACACGGATTAACTCTGATAAACATCAATTAACTCTGATAAACATCAATTAACATTGATTAATATCGATTAACCTGATAAACATCAATTAACCTGATAAGCATCAATTAACTCTGATAAACACGGATTAACTCTGATAAACATCAATTAACTGATAAGCATCAATTAACTTTGATAAACGTCAATTAACTCTGATAAACGTCAATCAATGCTGTTAAATGTCAATTAATTCCGATAAACACTGATTAACTCTGATAAACATCAATTAACTCTGATTAACATCAATTAACTCTGATTAACATAAATTAACTCTGATAAACATCAATTAACTCTGATTAACATCAATTAACTCTGATAAACATCAATTAACTCTGATTAACATCAATTAACTCTGATAAACATCAATTAACTCTGATTAACATCAATTAACTCTGATTAACATAAATTAACTTTGATAAACGTCGATTAACTCTGATTAACATAAATTAACTTTGATAAACGTCGATTAACTCTGATAACCATCAGTTAACTCTGATTAGCATCAATTAACTCTGATAAACGTCAGTTAACTTTGATAAACATCAATTAACTTTGATAAACGTCAATTAACTCTGATAAACGTCAATCAACGCTGTTAAATGTCAATTAATTCTGATAAACACTGATTAACTCTGATAAACATCAATTAACTCTGATTAACGTCAATTAGCTCTGATAAACATCAATTAACTCTGATTAACGTCAATTAGCTCTGATAAACATCAATTAACTCTGATAAACACTGATTAACTCTGATAAACACCAATTAACTCTGATTAACATCAATTAACTCTGATTAACATCAATTAACTCTATAAACACGTCCCTGCTCTGCTGGTTTCATATTTCTCCACATTAATAAAGTCCTGATTATTAATCAGACGCATTCTCCAGCTGGAAGATCCATCAACATCTTCATTCATCATCATCATCACCTTCATCCATCATCATCATCATCACCTTCATTCATCATCATCATCTTCATTCATCATCATCATCTTCATTCATCATCACCACCTTCATCCATCATCATCACCTTCATTCATCATCACCACCGCCTTCATTCATCATCATCATCATCTTCATTCATCATCACCACCTTCATCCATCATCATCACCTTCATTCATCATCACCACCGCCTTCATTCATCATCATCATCTTCATTCATCATCACCACCTTCACCATCATCATCATCATCATCATCATCACCACCACCTTCATCATCATCATCATCACCACCACCTTCATCCATCATCATCATCACCACCACCTTCATCCATCATCATCACCACCACCTTCATCCATCATCATCACCACCACCACCATCATCATCATCATCACCACCTTCATCCATCATCATCATCACCACCACCTTCATCCATCATCATCACCACCACCACCATCCATCATCATCATCATCATCACCTTCATCCATCATCATCACCACCACCTTCATCCATCATCATCACCACCACCACCATCCATCATCATCATCACCACCTTCATCCATCATCATCATCACCACCACCTTCATCCATCATCATCACCACCACCACCACCATCCATCATCATCATCATCATCATCATCATCACCACCTTCCATCATCATCATCATCACCACCACCTTCATCCATCATCATCATCACCACCACCTTCATCCATCATCATCACCACCACCACCACCACCCATCATCATCATCATCATCACCACCTTCATCCATCATCATCATCATCACCACCACCTTCATCCATCATCATCATCACCACCACCATCCATCATCATCATCATCACCACCTTCATCCATCACCACCTTCATCATCATCATCATCATCATCATCACCACCTCTTCTATCTAATAAATACATGGAACTCTAATTCATTTATTCCACATTAGTTTGTTCTGGTGATTTCAACACTTCGCTGCTTCAGGATTTTACACACGTTCACTTGAACGTGAATATGTGAGAACGTCCTAATTAATACGCCAACAGTAACTTTAACTGTTACTTGTCTGAGTATTTTCACATCACGTCTGTTCTTCAAATGACTTAGAGATTATTTTGCTTTGGATTTGATTTTTGAAGCCTCAAATTCTGTGAACATTCAGTGTTAAGTTGAGACACAGATGTCTCAGTAACCATGACACATATATAATAATGATAAATACAATAATATACACTTTAACAAAAAGTTGGAGGTTTGTTAAATAGAAACCTGCTGTTAAATCAGACATGTCAGCTCCTCTAATGTTGGCTCGACTCAACATGACACATCATCAGCTGTTCTCTGTAAACATAGTTACTGTCAGTCACCGGATTCTGTTCAAATATTCTACAATTTAACAACGCACTGACTTTTTCAAAAACCATTAAAGAACATTTGAGTATTTCTATTAAAACCTGTTGTTCTGGTGAATTCGGCCCACATGTGATCCACCTCACAGCGGCTCTTCATATTATTGGATGTCTCTTAGTGTAGCTGCCGTTATGTTGTTAACAGATTATAAAGAGACACACCGAGTGAATCTCACATTAAACTCCGAACTTCTTGAGTTTGTCATGTCAGAATTAAGCCGAACTGACGGCAGCAGCTCCAACATCACACAGATCAAACCGCATGTCTGTAGATATTTCACTTCTGTCAATAAACTGGAGAACAACATCAAATACTGACATGTTCTGACGGAGTTCGGACAAACAGCAGATATATTTTAAATGAGAACTTTTAAGATCGCAGACAGTCAGACAGGAAGTGACGTTAGTGGGACATAAGTGGACCTGACCTGGGAGGGTGAAGGAGCGGTTGAACATCTGGTAGAACAGAACTTTCATCCCGCACAGGTACAGTCTGATGAGCGGAACCAGCACCGACATGAGCCACATCCTTCTGCTTCCGTCCGAACAGCTTCCGACTCCGTCTACGCTTCACGTTAATGAGTCCGGGTAGGCGACGGCGCACTATAAATCTGTCTGTGGTTCCGCCCTCCAGCAGACGCGTCACCGGATGGAAACAGTCCGGATTTAAAGCAACAAATCATGATTTCATGCTTTTCTCTTTATTACAGAAGAGTCTTTGGAGGCTAATGCTGTGTAAAATTATTATACAAGGGGAGATTGTACTTCCAGTTTAACACGCCTGCACAATGGGAGTAACACAACTTAAAATGATGAAAAATTACATAATTGTTATCAAAAAAAGTATAAATAACTGTGAAAAAAAGTCTTTACTTATTCAAAAACTATCAAAATAGGATTTGTGGAACTTCCTGATCAGGTGAGGTACCATTTAAAAAAAGCGGTAATTAATGACTGTATTGGTGGTTAATACATTAAATTAGGTTAGGTTAGGTTAGGTAGTTACTTTATTAATCCCCGAGGGGAAATTTTTTTTCGCTACAGCAGCATACAGAAGCAATAAGGTAATAATAGAATAATAGAAAGCAATAAAATAGCAGTAAAATAGCAGTAAAAATATAAAATATAAAATGCACAGTATATACAGTACAGTATATATCTATATATATTATATACAAACAACCAAGAACACAGACAACAGTATTATTGTTATGTGATGGATTTTGCCAGAGGTGAGTTATTGTACAGTCTTATTGCGGTCGGCAGGAATGATCTCCTGTATCTGTCCTTGTGACAGCGGAGCTGGAGGAGTCTTTATGAATTAGTTATAATATATTAATAAGAAAAACCTTTTAGTTGCCAGGTTTGGTAAAATGTTCTCGAATCTCTGGAATGAATAAAAACACACTGAAACCACTGAATTCAGCCTGTAAAATAAAAGAAGTCTCTCTGTGCAGGATTTTAGTTGTAGAATGTAAATTCCCAAATTCTCAGAAAACACATCAATCACAGCAGATAAGAATCAGATTACATGGAGCCTCGCAGCTTTCAGCACATCAGACATATGTGTGTGATTAATAATCAGTCGACTCTTTCCTCTTATTTTACAACCACTGGTGCCTCTTAAAAATGTGAATTAAATAAGTATATAATTCATTTTAATTATAGTTTAATATCCAGAAAAGCAGTGACGGTGTAAAATTGAAATAAATACAGAATGTGATGATTTGTAAATCTCATTAACTCATATTTAATGTAAAATAGACCAAAAACAAAATATAAAATGTTGAAACTGCCATTTTATTGTTTTATGTTAAATATCAGCTCATTGTAAATTTGATGCAGCAACACATCTCTAAAAACTTGTGACAGGATCAACAAAAGATGGAAAAGTTGTGTAAAGATTTTTTTTTAAAAACCACCTGGTAGATCATCTGACAACTAATGAGGTTACCATGGCAACAGTTCAGTAACATGATTGGGTATAAAAGATGATTTCAGAGAAGCAGAGTCTCTCAGTAGTGAAGATGGGGAGAGGTTCACCACTCTGAAAGACTGTGTTGGAAAATAGTTCAACAATCTAAGAATAATGTTCCTCAACGTAAAACTACAAAGAATTAGTGGATTTCATCGTCTACGGTTCATAATATCATTAAAAGATTCAGAGAATCTGGAGAAATCTCTGAACACAAGGGACAAGGCTGGAAACCAATATTGGATGGTGGTGATCTTCGGGCCCTCAGGCAGCACTGCATTAAAAACACACTATTCTGGAGTGGAAATCACTGCAAGGGCTCAGGAACACTTGTGAAAACCATCGTCTGTGAACACAGTTAGTTTGAACATGTTTACAGAGTGTTGTTAAAACAAGAGCTGATGCAGCTCAGTGGTGAATGTGAACCTGTCACAATCTTATTGAGTTTACAAATCATCACATTCTGTATATTTTACATTTTAAACAGCATCACAACGTTTCTGGAAACATGGTTGTACATTTTTATGTATTCATCACTTCAACATGAACCTAAAAGCTCATCAGCTCATATCTTTGACTTCAAACACGGACAACATCGGACTGACTGAACTTCTTCCTCAATATTAGTTTTGATGAATGACAAGACATCATCTTATAAAGATGGCCGGATGTCTCCAGACAAATCAATCTACCACCAGTCATTTCTGATGTCACATTTGTGATGGAGGAAATATTTAAATATTGATCAGTGGCTCAGTTTCAGAGAGGCATCTTACTGAAACAGGAAACACAGGCTTGAATATTGGAGTCAACAGGAAATGCAGCGTATTGATTGACCATAAAAAGCATGTGACCGTGACTGACCCAATCACAGCGTGAGTGTTCCCTCTGATGGGATCCGTCACAACTGGACCACAGATGTGGAAGTAATAAAACGTCTTTGTTTGTTATCACTCAGTGAGGTGGGAAGTCAATCTGGATGAATCAATATCTACTATTGTATCATTAATCATAGAAACTCATTCATTCATCTGGGGGAGGGGGGGGGTCATGTTCTGGTTTCAGGGTATTTCTGACATTTGGGTCATCTCCTGATCAGAAGCAGCATTTCCTCTTTACATTTTTGAACCACAGTTATCTGCTGTATGATACTGAGGTTTGACAAATGATCTTCAGGCAGCTTCATCAAAGAAAGTATTCACTGTTTCCTCCCAGAACCTCAGCACAATAAACAGCCTCCAGCCTCCTCCAATATCCTCCTCCAACCTCTGTCAACGGTCTGTTTCCTGAACGCTCTGAAGGAGAGAGTGAACCCTCTCCTGAAGAAACTCCTCCTCAACCCGTCTGAAGTAAACAACTACAGACCGTCTCTCTTCTTCCTTTTCTTTACAAAACTCTGGAGCGAGCTATCTTTGACCAACTCTCCTCCTATCTCCACCATAATAACCTTCTTGACCACCAGTCTGGTTTCAACAGACCACTCAACAGAGACGGTCCTCCTTCTGTCTCTGAGCAGCTTCACACTGCTAGAGCAGCCTCTCTGTCCTCTGTCCTGATCCTTCTAGACCTTCTGCTGCATTGGACACAGTGAACCACCAGATCCTTCTTTCCTCCTTCAGGACCTCGGTGTCTCAGGCTCTGCTCTCTCCCTGTTCTCATCCTACCTCAACGACCTCACCTACCGGGGAACTTGGAGAGGATCTGTGTCTGAACCTTGTCCTCTTACTACTGGTGTCCCTCAAGGCTCCGTCCCGGGTCCCCTCCTCTTCTCTCTGTACACCGACTCTCTCGGTTCTGTCCTTCACTCGCATGTCTTTTCCTACCACAGCTATGCTGATGACACCCAACTGATCCTCTCTTTTCCAGATCTGAAACACAGGTAGCAGCATGAATCTCTGCCTGTCTGACTGACATCTCTCAGTGGATGTCCTCACACCACCTGGAAATCAACCTCCACAAGACCGACCTGCTCTTCCTTCCAGGGAAAGACTGTCCCACCCTCGACCTGACTACTACCTTCAACAACTCTGTTATCCCGACCCTGACTGATAAGAACCTCGGAGACACTCCACAGTCAACTCTCTCTTACTGCCAACATCACTGCAACAACACGTTCCTGTAGATACATGCTGCACAACATCAGGAGAAGACGTTCTCTTCTCACTCAGAAGGAGGTGCAGGTTCTGGTCCAGGTTCTGGTCCAGGTTCTAGTCCAGGTTCTGGTCCAGGCTCTGGTCCAGGCTCTGGTCCAGGTTCTGGTCATCTCACATCTAGACTACTGTAACTCCCTCCTGGCAGGTCTACCTGTTAGTACCATCTGACCTCTGCAGCTCATCCAGAATGCAGCAGCTCGACTGGTCTTTAACCTCCTAAATAGACTCACACTACTCCGCTCCTCCTTCTCCTCCTCCTCCTCCTCCTCTGCTCCCTTCACTGGTTACCAGTAGCTGCCTGCATCCATTTCCAAACATTGGTACTTGCGTACCGTGCTGTGAACAAATCGGGTCCAGTCTACATCCAGGACATGGTCCAACCTTACATCCCGTTCACTCTGCTCCTCCTCTTCCTCTTTTACCTTGAATAGTAGAACTTTAGTATCTTAAAATAGAACTTACTGATAGAACTTTGTAGTTTGGCTTTCTGGAAGAAATGATATTTTCTTGATTCTTGTTGTTTTGGTTTTGAACCCTCATGTTGAAATGAACTTATTGTAAGTCTTTGGATAAAAGAGTCAGAAAAATGAAATGTAATGTAACCTCCTCCAACAGCCTCCTCCAACCTCCTCCAGCAGCCTCCGCCAGCCTCCTCCAACCTCCTCCTTAAACCTTCTCCAACCTCCTCCAGCAGCCTCCAGCCTCCTTCAACACCAGCACTCGTGGTTCTCCTCAGCGAAGCTGATTGGCTGGATTGACTGTGTGACGTCCGAGGCTCGACACAGGATGGCCAAACCTTTGACAGCTGATCTCCGAGGAACGAACTAGGTTTCTTCGTACAGGTGATACCCGAGGCTCGACACTGGACGGAACGGCAGGGTCGACTGTGTGACGCTTGAAGCTCGACACAGGATTGCCAAGATTGCAGCAGATGATCTCCGTGGAACGATCTGGAATCTTCTTCGTTCTGGTGAACAGCAGGTAGGCAGGAAACAAAACGGGAGTCAGAACCGGAAACTCTCAATGAAGAGCCAGACGGACTTACGGTGCTACCATGCAGGTAAACGGACAGACTGACGGAGAGCGGATGGGAGACCGGGGTATTTGTATCAGCGGGGTGATCACGGAGATGAGGCACCGCTGTGCTGACGGAGAACAATGAGTCAGTGGGCGAAGCTTGGAGGAGGATACTGCGAGGAACACAAACAAAACACAAGCACGTGGCAAACAATCACAAACAGACAAGCACACATGAGGAGAGGTGATCGGGGGAACAGAGGGAAACACTAAGATCAGACAGGAATCCTCACAAGGAAACATAAACCATCAGCTGATGTTTAAACAGGTTTATTACTGCAGAGCTGCGTATTACAAACAGAGAGAACCAGTTTAAATATGAACCAGCGTTAGTGATGTAACAGGAAGTCAGTGTGCTGTGATTTCTTCGAATTAAAAGTTTTTCTGCAGAATTGATTGTCTGATTAAAGAGCTTCTGCTGCTGTGGTTCAGTTCCTCTAAATACTGAAGGCGCATCATGGGACAGTCAAGTGTTACTGGAAGAACCAGAGGGCGTCAATATAAAACAATGAACAAGTGTGGTGATATTCTCCATTTTTATCTAACACACACCAATCTGCAGCCAGAGAAGGATTCTGTTCCCTAAAAGCAGCATTTCCTCCTGTTAGAGAGAAATTCAGGACCAGAGGATCCAATCACACTCGCTCAGAACATTCTGATGGACTCTGACAAACAGCAGACGCTCTGCACCGTGTTTCTATACTTCAGCATTAGTAGTCGGTTCTGATCACTGTGACTGGAGGTGGGTCGGTGATGTCATTAAGATGTCGTACATAATGAGGCCTTACAGATTTCACGTGTTCAGATACACAACATACATCGATCAAACTCTGGTCTTTAAATCCAGCCGAGCCTCAGGGGATGAAGGACGTGGTTCGAGCAGAACCAAGTCCTGGCAGAACCAGAGAGGTTCTTCTAGTCCAGGAAGCGGTCTAGCATCCTCTGGATGTTCTGGAAGGCGTCCCTGCCCATGTAGTCGGCCTGACCGACCTCCCACATCCGGCGCTGCTCCAACCGCTCTGCCGCCGCCGCCTCCATGTCTGCAGCCGTCTTCTGAGATGAAGAACAACAAAGGCGTCTTCAAAGGGAATCAGTCAGAAGGAACATCACTCTCTTTAAACATCTTATCTTCATGTAAGATAATGAGGAGGGTGTCAAGAGTTTTACAACGAGTCTGTGTTTTATTCGTATTCAGTATCATCTGAGTTCAACAGGAGAACCATAAATCTGGAGGAAAGACACCAGCTGATAATCAGGCACCTTTAATAAGCCTTTGACTGATGCTTGATAGATAATTTATTAATAGAACAGAGTACAACTGGAATGAATGATAAAGATTATAATAAAACATTCTTTTAGGAGATCTAGAATCTTGAAACATTATTTTAGGAGTTCTGGAATCTTGAAACATTCTTTTAGGAGTTCTAGAATCTTGAAACATTCTTTAAGGAGTTCTAGAATCTTGAAACATTATTTTAGGAGTTCTGGAATCTTGAAACATTCTTTTAGGAGTTCTAGAATCTTTAAACATTATTTTAGGAGTTCTAGAAGTTCTGGAATCTTGAAACATTCTTTTAGGAGTTCTAGAATCTTCAAACATTCTTTTAGGAGTTCTAGAATCTTCAAACATTATTTTCAGAGTTCTAGAATCTGGAAACATTGTTTTAGGAGTTCTGGAATCTTTAAACATTGTTTTAGGAGTTCTAGAACCTTGAAACATTGTTTTAGGAGTTCTGGAATCTTTAAACATTGTTTTAGGAGTTCTAGAATCTTCAAACATTCTTTTCAGAGTTCTAGAATCCTCAAACATTCTTTTAGAAGTCCTGGAATCTTGAAAATTATTTTAGGAGTTCTGGAATCTTGAAACATTTTTTTTTAAGAGTTCTGGAATCTTGAAACATTCTTTTAGGAGTTCTGGAATCTTGAAATGTTCTTTTAGGAGTTCTAGAATCTTGAAACGTTCTTTTAGGAGTTCCAGAATCTTGAAACATTATTTTAGGAGTTCTGGAATCTTCAAACATTATTTTCAGAATTCTAGAATCTTGAAACATTTAAAAAAAAAAAAAAAAAAAAAAAAGAATTTTTTTTTTTTTTTTTTTTTTTAGGAGTTCTAGAATCTTCAAACATTCTTTTCAGAGTTCTAGAATCTTCAAACATTCTTTTAGAAGTCCTGGAATCTTGAAACATTATTTCAGGAGTTCTGGAATCTTGAAACATTCTTTTAGGAGTTCTAGTATCTTGAAACATTCCTTTAGAAATTCTGGAATCCTGAAACATTATTTTAGGAGTTCTAGAATCTTGAAACGTTATTTTAGGAGTTCTGGAACCTTGAATAATTCTTTTAGGAGTTCTGGAATCTTGAAACATTCTTTAAGGAGTTCTAGAATCTTGAAACATTCTTTTAGACGTTCTGGAATCTTGAAACATTAATTTAGGAGTTCTGGAATCTCGAAAGCTTCTTTTAGGAGTTCTAGAACCTTGAAACATTCTTTTAGAAGTCCTGGAATCTTGAAACATTATTTTAGGAGTTCTGGAATCTTGAAACATTCTTTTAGGAGTTCTAGAATCTTGAAACATTCTTTTAGAAGTCCTGGAATCTTGAAGGGTTCTTTTAGAAATTCTGGAAGCCTGAAACATTATTTTAGGAGTTCTAGAATCTTGAAACATTATTTTAGGAGTTCTGGAATCTTGAATCATTCTTTTAGGAGTTCTGGAATCTTGAAACATTCTTTTCAGAGTTCTAGAATCTTGAAATTTTTTTTTGTTTTTTTTTGTTAGGAGTTCTAGAATCTTGAAACATTCTTTTAGGAATTCTAGAATCTTGAAACATTCTTTTAGGAGTTCTGGAATCTTGAAACATTCTTTTAGGAGTTCTAGAATCTTGAAACATTCTTTTAGGAGTTCTAGAATCTTGAAACATTCTTTTAGGAGTTCTGGAATCTTGAAACATTGTTTTAGGAGTTCTAGAATCTTGAAACATTCTTTTAGGAGTTCTAGAATCTTCAAACATTCTTTTCAGAGTTCTAGAATCCTCAAACATTCTTTTAGAAGTCCTGGAATCTTGAAACATTCTTTTAGGAGTTCTAGAATCTTGAAACATTCTTTTAGGAGTTCTAGAATCTTGAAACATTCTTTTAGGAGTTCTAGAATCTTGAAACATTCTTTTAGGAGTTCTAGAATCTTGAAACATTCTTTTAGGAGTTCTAGAATCTTGAAACATTCTTTTAGGAGTTCTAGAATCTTGAAACATTCTTTTAGGAGTTCTGGAATCTTGAAACATTCTTTTAGGAGTTCTAGAATCTTGAAACATTCTTTTAGGAGTTCTGGAATCTTTAAACATTGTTTTAGGAGTTCCAGAATCTTGAAACATTCTTTTAGGAGTTCTAGAATCTTGAAACATTCTTTTCAGAGTTCTAGAATCCTCAAACATTCTTTTAGAAGTCCTGGAATCTTGAAACATTATTTTAGGAGTTCTGGAATCTTGAAACATTCTTTTAGGAGTTCCAGAATCTTGAAACATTATTTTAGGAGTTCTGGAATCTTGAAACATTCTTTTAGGAGTTCTAGAAACTTGAAACATTCTTTTAAGAGTTCTAGAATCTTGAAACAACTACTGTTGCAGGATTCTAGAACTCCTAAATGACTGAAAACTTGATCAAATCAGTGTGGAACTTTCACACTGAAAATCTATAAAAACTTTTAACACTGAAAATCTAACAACACATGTTTCACGTGTAATATACATGTCAAGTGTAAAATGTTTCACATGCAAAATAGATGTTACACATGCATAATCACCTGCTTCACGTCATCACGAGTTTTTGCACGTGCATTTCACGTGTTGTTTGCGAGGGAGACGTGTATTTTTAACATGTTAATAACAGCTACTTGTCGTTGCCCTGGTGATTTAACCAGCAGAGTATGATGTCCATTCAGCTGTTGACATTTTCAACAGAAGTGTTTATTATAAAATAACTTATGTACTTCTCTAATAAAGAATGAAGAAGATAGAGAAGTTTACATACAGGATGAGCACTGGTGTCTGCAGAGCCTCCTTCTGCTCCTGCAGGAGGATCCTTCCCCTCCGTCCTCGACTGCTCCTCCAGCAGGGAGCTCCCTGTGGGAGAGGCCTACAGACACAGTCAGAAGATGTTGAACAGTGTTATGACATGTATAGTGAGTGTGAAGACAGCATGGCTCTGCTGCAGTCTCATCATCTACCAGCTCGTACAAACACAATGACGGAGGCTCAGAGATAACAGGCTGTGTGTCCATCACAAGCAGTGAAGCACAACTCCTCCTAACGAACAGCCTCATCTACTGGAGCTAATAACCCGCCACAATAACCAGCTTGCTGTATTAGAAACACAAGGAGCCATGCTAATCAATCCATTCCTTAAGATAATTAATGGATTGATTCGTGTAATATTTTTAATGACTACTCTGGTTTTTCTTTATGCATTAAAACTGTGCGAGTTCCTTCTTTGTTCTGTGACCACCTGATGAAAGGTTGAACCCTTCCTCCTCAGGTCTGCACCTCTCTCTGCTCCCTTCTGCTCCCTCCTCCTGCTCCTCCTGCTCAAGAGGTCTCAGCTCACCGTTGGATGAAGAGCTTCTTTAGGAAAGTGAGGGAGCAGGGAGCTGCAGCCGTCCAGGTTTCCTCTCAGGGCCATCTTGGCTTCTCCTTCTTGGATCTGTAAACCAGGAGAGGATGGTGAGTCGGGCCGATGACCAGAACCAGAACCGGGCCTGATCTGCATGTTCCTGTTCCAGAAGCTTCTGAGACCTGAGACAAACCTTTGGCTAAAGAGGGGAAGTTGTCAGTGGGGTGGACAAAATAATAGAAACACCAACAAATGATGATGAAGTCCAACAAACTCCTTTTTAAAACAACATCACAAACTTCATGAACGGAGGAGTTATTATCATTATATTTATTGTTACTATAAACGTCGAGGTTTTGGCTGAAAAACAGTGAAATATTTTCATCTGAGATTCAGGAAAGGATGATGAGCATGTTTCACCACTTTCAGACATCGGAGGTGTTGCAGTTCTCCTGAGACAGAAGAACAGAATCTCATCGGAGGCGCGTCTTCGGTCAGAGGACAGGGATCCGCTGGATGCCGGTACCTGTCTGGATGTCTTCCGGTCTGGACCGGGCCGGGTCACTGGAGCAGGTGACTGTGCGTGGCCCAGGTGTTCCTTCCACCACAGAGACAGGAAGCGCTCCGTGGAGCAGCCGTCCTCCCTCCGAGAGCTCCAGGGCTTCACGGCGCCCAGGAAGTGCACGATCTTAGCGTTGTGTCCGAACCTGCAGCAACACAACGGACAACACAAAAACACCTGAACAAACAGTTCTCCTGTTAGTTTAGTTTCCAACCGTCCTCCAGTTCAAACACCTGTCTGAAGCTGACTTCATGAAGCCAGTTACAGATGATTTAAGGACACCTGAGATCATGTTTCAGCTCCAGACTGACACAAAACACAAACCTAAACAGTGAGGACCTTGAAGTGACACCCTACATCCCAGCCACTCCCTCCACCGCTGCTCCTCCTCCTCCCTCCTCCTTTACCTTGAACAGTAGAACTTTAGTATCTTAAAATAGAACTTACTGATAGAACTTTGTAGTTTGGCTTTCTGGAAGAAATTGTATTTTCTTGATTCTTGTTGTTCTGGTTTTGAACCCTCATGGTTGAAATTAAATTATTGTAAGTCTTTGGATAAAAGAGTCAGATAAATGTAATGTAATGTAATGTGATCGCCACGGTAACGAGCCGACACACTCACTGCTTGAAGGCAGGCAGGTAGCTGTACACGGAGCTGCTGCTGAGGTTGTAGACGAACGGCAGGTGTTTCCTGATGTGGTCCACCGACCAGCTGCTGAAGAAGGAGTTCAGCAGACCCTGGTCTCCTCCTGGAGGACACACAAGGAGACACATCTGGATCTGACCTCCACACACATCTGTCTAACACGCACACATCTGGCTCTAACACACACATACACACACATCTGGCTCCAACACACACACACACACACACACACACACACACACACACACACACACACACACACACACACACACACACACACACACACACACACACACACACACACATCTGGCTCACACACACACACACACACACACACACACACACACACACACACACACACACACACACACACACACACACACACACACACACACACACACATCTGGCTCTAACACACATCTGGCTCCAACACACACACACACACACACACACACACACACACACACACACACACACACACACACACATACACACATGACTCTAATAACACACATCTGGCTCAACACACACACACACACTGCAGGGACAACACACATCTGGCTCCAACAACAGACACACACACACACACACACACACACACACACACACACACACACACACACACACACACACACACACATCATTCCTGATACAGGAGATACACACATTCCTAACACACATCTGGATCATTCCTGATACAGGAGATCATTCCTGATACAGGAGATCATTCCTGCTCCGCTGAGATCATTCCTGATACAGGAGATCATTCCAGATACAGGAGATCATTCCTGCCAACCGCAATAAGACTGTACAATAACTCACCTCTGACAAAATCCATCACAGTACAATAACACTGTTGACTGTGTTTCTTGGTTTGTTTGTATATTATATATATAGATATATACTGTACTGTGTATATATATATATATGTTGACTGTGTTTCTTGGTTTGTTGTATATAATATATATATAGATATATAATGTACTGTATATACTGTGCATTTATATTTATATTTTTTACTGCTATTTTATTTTATTGCTTTTCTATTATTCTATTCTATTCTATTATTTTATTCTATTGTTTCTATTATTGTCTTATTGCTTCTGTATGCTGCTGTAGCGAAAAAAAAATTTCCCCTCGGGGATTAATAAAGTAAATACCTACCTACCTACTTACCTAACACACACATACACACACACATCTGGCTCTAACACGCACATATACACATCTGGCTCTAACACACACATCTGCATTTTCAGGTAATAAAAGAAAGACTTGTGGATGTATTCCAGATGTTTGTCCAGTGGTTTCCAGAGGCTGGAGCTGATGTTTTGTCTCTGCTCACAGCTTGCAGACAGACTTCCTCTCCAGCAGCCTCACAGCCTGGATGGAAACACTCTGTGGTCATGAGCCCGGCGGTGTTACCATCGAAGCTGCCTTGCTGCAGGGCGTGGGTCAGCAGCCTGCCGTGGGTGCGGAGGGACGGCCTGAACACGAACACGCCCGAGTTGAAGCAATCGGGCCAGCCGGGGTCAGGAGCAGCCGACAGCTCGTCTCTGGAGAACAGCTCATCCACGTTACACAGCACCTGGAGGGACAAGGGCAGCCAGAGGTCAACTAGAGGTCAACCAGAGGGCAGCCAGAGGTCAGCCAATGGTCAGCCAGAGATCAACCAGAGGTCACTTGAACTCTGAGCTGATGGAGGAGTTAAAGGCTGGAAGATGTCTGAACCGTTTCTCAATGTTGGCGTCCTCAGAACCTCAGACGGTTTGAAAGCTGGTGAATCGGTGCAGAAGATCCAGAGTCCAACGTGATTTCACACATTTTAATCCTTCAACACCCTCCAACGGCTTTACTGAAAACTTTTTACTGTGAAAATATAAATGTTAGTGTTGTTTTACTGTGATCACGGAGTACAGAGTTCTGATTGGTGCACCAGATGTTTCTCTGACCCGATTGCTTCATACTTTTGTAGTTCTGGTAATAAAGTTGCTGCCAAAGTTTCCATAGAAACAATAACCTGATTTAAGTTAATAATCCATCTGGGCCGGGACGGGCCAACTGGGGATGAGGAGGCGGGGTCTTCAAGCAGGTCTGAGGTCTGTTGGGTTGAACTTCATGTGTGTGCTCAGCTCTGACCTCCAGACCCGTTATGCGCTCGGCTCGGCCTCCAAACAAGCCGTTTCCAGATAACATGGGAACATGTTTGCCCTGACAACAGAAACCACCGTGTGCTCTGGGACACACGTGTGCAGATCGATCTGATGGGAACATGTGTGACATCAGAGAACTACAGGTCAGAGGACAGGAGCATGTTGACTCAGATAATAATCTCCAGTCAGACCCAGAACATGTGGAGGCCTGCAGGGACCAGCTGAGGAGGAACCACTGGTCCTCTACTGGTCCACTGAGGAGGAACCGCTGTTCCTCTACTGGTCCTCTACTGGTTCTCTGAGTAGGAACCGCTGGTCCTCTACTGGTCCTCTGGGGTGGAACCACTGGTCCTGGTAATTCTTCTGGATTCTTCATTAAGTGTGTCACAACACGTTCCTGCAAACATTTCACAATAAAATGCTTTTTAAGAAATGATGTGTTTCTGTCTAATAAAACGCTGTTTGAAATAACACAGGAAGTGTTGAGTGTGTATGAGCAGATAATGCAGTAACTTTGACAAACAGTGAATCAATTAATACATCTTGGATGAACCAATTGGATGTATTTTCGTTGTTTCTCTTGAATGAAACGCTTCAAGCACTCAAAACATGGAAATTAATTTCAACCAGATCAAGAAAACATTATATTTACTCACCTGGAAACATAATGGTGGAGCGTCATGCAGCACTACAGTACAGTACTACTGCTGGTCACCTGGATGAGCTCACTTCCTGTCCTGGTGTCCTCCCACCTGTGTTGGTCCTGATGGTGTTCACCTGTGTTGGTCCTGATCCTGATGGTGTTCACCTGTGATGGTCCTGATGGTGTTCACCTGTGTTGGTCCTGATGGTGTTCACCTGTGTTGGTCCTGATCCTGATGGTGTTCACCTGTGATGGTCCTGATGGTGTTCACCTGTGTTGGTCCTGATGGTGTTCACCTGTGTTGGTCCTGATGGTGTTCACCTGTGATGGTCCTGATGGTGTTCACCTGTGTTGGTCCTGATGGTGTTCACCTGTGATGGTCCTGATGGTGTTCACCTGTGATGGTCCTGATGGTGTTCACCTGTGTTGGTCCTGATGGTGTTCACCTGTGATGGTCCTGATGGTGTTCACCTGTGTTGGTCCTGATGGTGTTCACCTGTGATGGTCCTGATGGTGTTCACCTGTGTTGGTCCTGATGGTGTTCACCTGTGATGGTCCTGATGGTGTTCACCTGTGATGGTCCTGATGGTGTTCACCTGTGTTCGCATCCATGGTGTTCAGAGGAGAGTTCGTATGAACGGCGCCCTCTGGTGGTCGTCACCACGTCACAACTCTACATCTTCCATCTGCCTCCAGTTCACCAGGTGTGATGCGTTTGTTTCCAGAAAGGTCAGAGGTTGTGGAGGTTCATGTCTGGTTGGATGTTCAGCTGATATATTGTAGTTTCAATCATGCAGAGTTCGTCTTCATAACTTAGATAACAGCAGTTCTATTGTATCTGCTAGAATCTCCTTCAGGTGGGTTTAGCAGAAAGCTCCTCCCCCAGGAGCCCACAACTCTACATTAGAGGACTCATATAATATATAAATAGATAATCCTGTGTGTTGAGGGGACTCACCAGTGTGTCAGCATCCAGGAACACACACTTGCTGTACTGGGTCAGAGTCCAGCAGTGGACCTTGGTGAAGGTGATGCCCAGATCAGGACGTCCCAGCAGGGAAAGGTGGAGGCGGTCCCGGCTGTCCATCAGGTCCACCGTGATGATCTCATCAAACACCTTCTGCAGGTCGGACCTGTGGGAGGAGTCACACTTGCGTTGCCTCAGACTACCAGCAGGGGGTGGCATTAAAGCCCGAACAGAAAGATTTCTACCTCCCACCTCGCCTGCTCAGAGATGTTCGGCGTCACCATGACGACGATGTGGCGAGTCGTCCCGTGGCGCCTCAAACTCTTGGCCACCACTCTGGCGCCCAGGCAGTAGGAGTCTGTGGTTGCCAGGGTGACGAAGGCCTCAGTAGCTGCAGGCACATGAGAGACATGAGAGACATTCAGAGGAACAAACACGAATCAGATCATTAGGAGGTGTCACAGCTGACTTCAATCAGCCAATCAGATGGTCTCCTCCTTTGAACCCCTCTGTTGCAGCGTGGTGTCAGTTTGTAGTGCGAGAAGGAGCAGAAACTTTAACCAGGAGGAACCTGACAGACTCTCATCTCTGGAGTTATGGTGCTGCAATCGGCCTCCTCCATGAAGTAGAACCACCATCAGATGAAACATGACAGCAAGTATTTAAAGGCTTCACTAATAAGCAGCAATCTGATTTGATCTCTGCAATGAGAGCCGTCTCATGCTCATGCACAGACAGGAGTCTGGATGTGACCTCTGACCTGTGGCGTGAAGGTCAAAGGGTTTGTACATCCACCTCCTGCAGACTCAAACATCATCCAGTCTGAGGAGTCCAAGATGAACATGAACTAGTTATCTGAACAGGGATGTAATATCTGGGAGACATGATGCAAATGTATTATATAGTGTGACACATACAGGAGTCAGAGTGTCACTACAGTTCATTTACAGATCAGTTATCATCCACACCTGAACAGGAACATCTACTTTAAACTGGGATCCACACATCCCTGCTAGAGACCAGCTGATGTCTGTGTGGTTCACAGGAAGTCAATTACAATGATTTACAACATAAATCAGCATTATTATGACATCATGTCATTAATTTGGGCTCTGCTCATGTTGTTTTTATTCTGCTTCTATCTGAATTAGTTTTAAAGCCTCCAGTTTTAAACTGCTGAGTTCCCGTGTTCTAGAGAGTCTCTGTCTGGACCTCTATACTGATATAATAATCAGAGGTTTTCTATGTTCTCAGGTTCAGACTGGTTCTGTTGAACTCAGTCTGATGAATGTTGAACAGAACCCCTCAGATCCATCTAATATATTTATAATAAAGTCTCTGACCTGACATGTCTGATGCTTTAAGTCCTGCAGCTGTACTGATCCACAGAGTATCTCCAGTGTGTCCCCAGGTGTCCTCCCAGGCTGTCTCACAGCTGCCTCTGTGCCTCGGCTGCAGCAGGACGGTCCCTAAATACTGACAGGAAGCGAGTGAGTGTGATGTCATATCTGCTGTGTTGTTTTTCTGACCAGAGTAAAGAGAGGACGCTTCTCTCTTTACTCTGTTTGCTCAACTGGTCATTCAACTAGTCGATGGGAGTTCTGCCAAGTGTTGAGCAACAGACCGACCTTCAGAGGCCTTCAGAGGACTTCAGAGGCCTTCAGAGGACTTCAGAGGCCTTCAGAGGCCTTCAGAGGCCTTCAGAGGCCTTCAGAGAACTTCAGAGGACTTCAGAGGACTTCAGAGCCTTCAGAGGCCTTCAGAGGACTTCAGAGGCCTTCAGAGGACTTCAGAGGCCTTCAGAGGACTTCAGAGGCCTTCAGAGGCCTTCAGAGGCCTTCAGAGGCCTTCAGAGAACTTCAGAGGCCTTCAGAGGACTTCAGAGGCCTTCAGAGAACTTCAGAGGACTTCAGAGGACTTCAGAGGCCTTCAGAGGCCTTCAGAGGACTTCAGAGGCCTTCAGGGGCCTTCAGAGGACTTCAGAGGCAGCCCTCCGTACGATCCGACGTGGAGACCCTCCGTACGATCCGACGTGGAGGCCCTCCGTACGATCCGACGTGGAGGCCCTCCGTACGATCCGACGTGGAGACCCTCCGTACGATCCGACGTGGAGACCCTCCGTACGATCCGACGGGGGGCTGATGTTCACTTTCCACCTGGAGGACAGAGACGACCTCACTGACACGTTACTGTCACTAAACAAACCCAACTCACTTGATATCTGTATCCCATCTGTATCTGTGTCTCTCCTCCATCATGGTTGGTCGTCATGGAGACGGCTCTGTTGACATGTGAGGTTAGCAGCTGTTATGAGTTTAATAAACCTCCAGGCCTTGACGTGCAGCGTCACCTTGAAGTGGTTGAAAAAGGAAGTGGAGTTCAAACTAAGAGGTGAAGCGTGATCTTTAATCGACAGACTGCTTTTATGAATGAGAGGATTCATGGTGAAGTTAAATAATAAATAATCTCAGGTTCCTCACATTAAAGACAAGCATGGAAACAACATATTTAAACATACAGAGAGTTTAATCTGGATGTAGAAGAAGAACAGCTGACGGAGATGTGAGCAGAGGACTCACGTTTAGTTCTGGTTCTGCTGCAGGCTATCTCATATCTGGGTCCCAGACTGTCCCTCCATCATGTTCCATCGTCATGGAGACGGATCTGTTGACATGTGACACTGCTGCAGGTTTGTCTGATGTCTGGGCGCTAAGAGGACAGATAAATAATAATACTGAATATCTTCATGTTGGTTGTGTTACCTGGAGCAGTGAACCTTGTGGACATGATCAGAACTGCACCATCTATAGAACATTATGATCCAGAACACCTGATGGACCAGCTCCAACCAGTCTGAGATGAAAACACACTTTAACAGATTATTAATCATCCTGACTGATTATTTTATCAGAATATATCAAAACATTTCTCATAGTTAGCATCAAGGAAGCTAATCTGTTCAGCTAGCAGCTAACTCACTGGATGTTGACACAGAGGTCACTGGACAGAGTCAGCAGCTCCTGGCTGTTCCTGCTCCTCCCTCTGCTGCTCCGGGCTGTTCCTGCTCCTCCCTCTGCTGCTCCGGGCTGTTCCTGCTCCTCCCTCTGCTGCTCCTGGCTGTTCCTGCTCCTCCCTCTGCTGCTCCGGGCTGTTCCTGCTCCTCCCTCTGCTCCTCCTGGCTGTTCCTGCTCCTCCCTCTGCTGCTCCTGGCTGTTCCTCCTGGCTGTTCCTGCTCCTCCTGGCTGTTCCTGCTCCTCCCTCTGCTCCTCCTGGCTGTACCTGCTCCTCCCTCTGCTGCTCCGGGCTGTTCCTGCTCCTCCCTCTGCTCCTCCTGGCTGTTCCTGCTCCTCCCTCTGCTGCTCCTGGCTGTTCCTCCTGGCTGTTCCTGCTCCTCCCTCTGCTCCTCCTGGCTGTTCCTGCTCCTCCCTCTGCTCCTCCTGGCTGTACCTGCTCCTCCCTCTGCTGCTCCGGGCTGTTCCTGCTCCTCCCTCTGCTCCTCCTGGCTGTTCCTGCTCCTCCCTCTGCTGCTCCTGGCTGTTCCTCCTGGCTGTTCCTGCTCCTCCCTCTGCTGCTCCGGGCTGTTCCTGCTCCTCCCTCTGCTCCTCCTGGCTGTTCCTGCTCCTCCCTCTGCTCCTCCTGGCTGTACCCGCTCCTCCCTCTGCTGCTCCTGGCTGTTCCTCCTGGCTGTTCCTGCTCCTCCCTCTGCTGCTCCGGGCTGTTCCTGCTCCTCCCTCTGCTCCTCCTGGCTGTTCCTGCTGCTCCTGGCTGTTCCTGCTCCTCCCTCTGATGCTCCGGGCTGTTCCTGCTCCTCCCTCTGCTCCTCCTGGCTGTTCCTGCTCCTCCCTCTGCTCCTCCTGGCTGTACCTGCTCCTCCCGCTGCTGCTCCTGGCTGTTCCTCCTGGCTGTTCCTGCTCCTCCCTCTGCTGCTCCGGGCTGTTTCTGCTCCTCCCTCTGCTGCTCCGGGCTGTTTCTGCTCCTCCCTCTGCTCCTCCTGGCTGTTCCTGCTCCTCCCTCTGCTCCTCCTGGCTGTTCCTGCTCCTCCCTCTTCTCTTGTTCCTCCTTGTTCTCCTGTTTTCTATAATATTATAATGTTATAATAATGTCTCCTCCTCTGCATGCTAGCTACCTGTTAGCGCTGCTGCTGCTGCGCTCGCGACTCTGGAAAGAAGGAGCGGGAAAAGAAAACACATGGTGACGTCACCGGCAGCGTGAATATTCTAAGAGGTCACGGCTCAGACCACGTGGTCACTGTCATCTGACGCCACTTCCTAGCGTGTGTGATTAAGTACCTGATTATTTTCACCTGTGTCCAATTATCTTCCGCCATGTTGCATATTAAGGCCTTAAAATCATTAAATTCTCCTGAGTTCATTTTATTTATAAGTTTGTAAATCTCAGGAGTTTGAATATTAAATTCATGGAAGAGAACCCGCTGTTAATGCTTCATTCAATCTGTTGGAACCACAAATAACTTTTTTAGTCTAAAAACTGCATTTTCAGATTACAAAAATGTTCAATTAAATGTTTGAGGTTGCTTGAGAGGCGTTCAGGTGAACAACGACAGAAGGACTCCAACTGTACAACCGGACTTTATTGAGAACATGAACACACTTTAAATCCACTCACAGGTAACGTTCATCTCATCATGTAAAACACCTGCATCGAGTCTGGATATAAAATCTCCCAGATTGCACCTGACGCTGAGATCATGATTGTTGACAGTGAACAGCGTGAAGCAGAAGTCAGCGAGTATCTGAATATGTACAGCTCATTATCAGCATCAGGACCAGAAGCAGTGTAATAAAGCGTCGCCATGGAAACATCCCTAATAACATGTTCATCAGGATGATGGAGGACAGAAGGACGGCTGCGACCTCAGACATTAAAAGAAGAAGCTGAAATCAAACAGGAAGTCTCCTCTGGTCACTTTTGTCCTTAAATCTCACTTTATTCAAACAGTTCATCTATTTATTTATAAATGTCAGTGCGGCAAAGATGCCCCCCCCCCAAAAAAAACAAAAAAATTCTAGAAACAGATTTGCTTGTTTCATGTTGTTTGTAAAGCTGCAGTCTGTCTGTTTGCCTCTAGGGGGCAGCACTTGCACCTGGGACTCTTCAAAATAAAAGCAGCAGCTGCATCATTAAAAATCAGACTTTAAGGGCTCAAAATGACACAAATGACGTTTGCAGTGCGTTAATTTAAGTTTTAAGCTGTTTTACATGTTACATGATGCAGCGACCTCACAAACACACACACACACACACACACACACACACACACACACACACACACACCACAGACACACAGCTATGAACACAAAGATGAACACATCAGAAACACCGTCTGCTGCCTTAATATCAGCGTTATATTAAAAAGCTCCTTCTGCTGGACGTCCATCCAGATTCACGGTGATCAGATCAACAGTCTGAGGCCGGGCGGCGTCATGGAGTCGTTGTGGTGGGCGGGGCTAATAAAGACGTTACATATGTGTGTTTTACAGGAATCAGTCCACTTTCTGTCACACTGCAGCTCTGCTTTCATTCATTAATTATCTCCAATGATTTAAAATTGCCATATTTATAATTTTTAGCTGTTAAACCTCCATCAGTTCACTACTAATTCTATTTCCTGCAGGCTTTTATTTTGAAACGCCTGCAGGAAGTATTGAATTTAACTGATGGAGGTTTAACTGGTAAAAAAAACTAAAGTAGAAAACAGATTTTAGGATTTAAAGAGGAAGTGAGGATGACATCACTGCTTTTATTGTCTCACACGTTTCGTTGTGTTTTTGGTGATTTGGATGAATTGACTCTTTAAGATTTCAAAATAAAACACTAGCTCTCCTCTCTGAGGATCCTTCAGATCAGAGAAAGTCTGTGGCAGGAAACTCTCTCTGAGTTAAAAAAATACCTTATTCAGCAAAACCCAAACATGGAGCAACTCAATGAAACACAAGTCAGACAGGAAGACAGTGGGATCATGGGAAATGTAGTTCTGCTCAGACACACCACGCTGAGGAAAACTGAGGAGGAAGTCTCTTATTGTGAAGGAGACGTGTGCAGCAGGAAGAGGAGGATCCTAGTTGGTGCGCAGCAGGTTGCTGAGAACTGGAATTTAAAACAAGAAAGTTCATCAAACACTTCAAACCTGAGACTTTAACGACTTTCACATCCATCTCTGATACGACATCATTAAATCTACAAACCTGCTCATTTTTAAAAAAATAACTCAAATGATTTGATCTAGTCAAACTACTGTCAAATATATAGCCAGGGAGTATGAATAAAGTCCAGCTCACTACCTGCTGTCCACCACCAGGGGTCAGCCTACACACAAAGACTCTTATATAAACTGTTGGCTCAGCTGTTCATTATAAAAAACATAATACATTTATTTTCTCATATCGTTTCAGCAGCTTCATATTTCACTTTATATTTAATTATTAACTGATTTTCATTAAACCGGGTCTGTGATTATTAACGAGCAGCAGCTGATCTTATCCTGTCCCAGACAGACTGATGGGCGGAGCTTAGACAGACTGATGGGCGGAGCTGAGACAGACTGGTGGGCGGGGCTTGGACAGACTGATGGGCGGAGCTGAGACAGACTGGTGGGCTCAGCTGATTATTAAACCTGAACAATCAGTGGATCCAGATTGTGATGCAGATTTTTAATGACTCTGATTCTGTCTGTTCAGACTCTAATAAATAAACTAAATAAATAAAATAAACTGTACTGTAACTGGAGCTGCAGTCTGAACCAGATGGTTCTGACACTTTAAAGAGTTTAAACTGGGACACACAGCAGGACAGTTATAAATATAATATAATATAATATATACATACATATATACAAATATAATGTGTTATTAAAGATGTAATGATGCATCAACCATGAAAGAAACTGACCTTGAGGCTCTGAGTGAGTACCGTGGTGTCCTTTCCCACTCTCTGGATCTGCACCTGAATGCCACACAGTGTTATTATTATTATCATGATCTGCACTTGAACGCCACAGTTATTATTATTATCATAATCTGCACTTGAACGCCAGTGTTATTATTATTATTATCATGATCTGCACCTGAACGCCACACAGTGTTATTATTATCATGATGATACATAAACATGTTATTGTTAATGAGGTGATGAACTCTGACCTCCCTGCAGCTTGAAGCAGAGCTTCTTCTTCTGGTAGGCAAAGTAACTGGAGGCTGCTCCCAGCAGGGCGACGCCCACGGCGCTGACGATCCCCGCGATCGGACCGGACCCGCCTCCGGCTGCAGAACCAGAACACAGCTCACACAACTAGAACACAGCTCACAGAACCAGAACCAGAACCACTCTGTTTATCACGTGATTCTGGTTCAAAAAAGACAAATTGGGATAAACGACTGAAATGAACAGCTGAGGATGTGACAGATGTTTTGGTAAATGCTTGTCTCTGATTGGCTGGTTGGGATCATGTGATCACATATTCAGTGGCTTCTTTTCAGAAGATTGAACTCTTCAGATCAGTTCTTTAACAGATAAATGAGCTCAGTCTGTCATAACATCACTTCTCCACTAGGTGGCAGCCAACAGCCTTCAATGCCAGGATGAGCTGGCACAGACAGAAAAGTTCCATCACACACTGAAGAAAAACATGAGGTGGAAATACAGGAACATAAAAACCATAAAGACAAAAAATAAACTAAAGAAGACGCAGACAACGAGTCGAAGAGAGAAAACGATGGAGTCTGAAGACTAAAATGGAAAAAAAAGAAAGAACGAGTCGAACAACAAGAATAAAAACAAAGAGAGAGAGAGGACACACCCTGGGCGGGGCACACACACACACACACACACACACACACACACACACACACACACACACACACACACACACACACACACACACACACACACACACACACACACACACACACACACACACACACACACACACACCCCTCTGGGTTATGACTCATTGTGGTTGTGTGTGTGTGTGTGTGTGTGTGTGTGTGTGTGTGTGTGTGTGTGTGTGTGTCTCCACATGCTCAGCATTTTCCGGCAGTAAGTCATCCAGTCGGCTGTGGTGTTACAGTTTTAATGTACGGAAACTCCTCTCTCTCTCTCTCTCTCTCTCTCTCACACACACACACACACACACACACACACACACACACACACACACACACACACACACACACACACACACACACACACACACACACACACACACACTCCTCTCTGCAGGATATTTTCTCATCATGTATTTTACATGTGAATCTTTCTGTTCTCTGAATTCACTTTATTATCTTTATAAACAATCTTAGGTGTTAAAAATCCTCCAGGACAGAAATAGATGAGTGAAGTTAGGTTAGGTAAGGTTAGGTAGGTCAGGTTAGGTTAGGTAGGTTAGGTTAGGGTTAGGTAGGTCAGGTTAGGTTAGGTTAGGTAAGGTTAGGTTAGGTAAGGTTAGGTAGGTCAGGTTAGGGTTAGGTAGGTCAGGTTAGGTTAGGTAGGTTAGGTTAGGTAGGTTAGGTTTAGGTAGGTTAGGGTTAGGTAGGTCAGGTTAGGTTAGGTAGGTTAGGTTAGGTTAGGGTTAGGTAGGTCAGGTTAGGTTAGGTTAGGTTAGGTAGGTTAGGTTAGGTAGGTTAGGGTTAGGTAGGTCAGGTTAGGTTAGGTTATCATATTTCCTCATTATAACTATGATTATAACGTTCTTCTGCTTTTACACAAACATGTCTTGTTTGAACAACTTGTCACTTTTTTATCATATAAACTGCTTTTGCTGTCAAAAAATGACCTTAACTCAGTTTCTGTCTAATAATAAGAAATATGACAATAATAACAGAAACTGAGCACATTATTACATTATTTGATCGGACATCACTGAGTTTATAACTATAATAATCGCTGTTGTTATATTATTGTGTATTTTATTTAATTATACTTTTCTTTTCAGTTGACTGTATTATTAGTGTACAGTGTGTTTATATAAATCTGTATATGTGCAGTTTAATACTACATACACACATGTACTTTACTTCTTCTGCAGACATATTATTAATATTAATATTTGCAGGTATTCCATCTTTCTGTGTTTCTGCTGTGCCAGTGAGATCAGTTCATTGATCCTGTTTGTCCAGATGTTGGCATCATGACTCGTCACATTCTGTATTGAACACAAGCGGCTTTTATTCCTCTGCAGCAACATTACACACTCACAATAACTCATAATAATAAAACTTCCAGAAAGATCCAAAAAAAGCCTGTTTCATGAGCCGAGTGTCACAGAGGGAAGAACAGGCCAGCACGCAGAAATATTCATTTAATCTAGTTAGAAAACACGAAACAACACAAAGTAAACAAGAGGATGAACCAAAAAAAAAATCATAAGCCAGGGCCTTTAATAACCTCTCACTTCCTGTCTACAACCAATCAGGAAGGTTCTCATCAGACCACCTCATGTTTAATCCTAACATTAGAGTTATATGTAGTTCGAGGAAACCTGAGTTCAGGCTCCAATAACACATGATGAGTCAGCACATGAACAGGAGAGCTGGGTGGAGACAGATGGAGGAATGTAACCCTGGAGAGAGAAGCCTCCAGTTCAGATTCTGTCCGTCACCATCTTTGCTAGTTCAGAGCGGTTTGGAGCAGGAAGTGACCATATTTGGACGAGCTGGGGGAGGAGCCAGCGGTGGATCTGACCGATCTGATCGGAAACCTGACAATACTACGTCCCGCCCACCGATAGCTGTAACCTGACTGCACCACAGGCCTGTCAATCAAACAGACACGCCCCCAAAAACAGGTCTTCTTGAATCTTCTTTTCTAATGAATGAGGGATTATTTTCAGATGGACCTCCAGAAAACTAAGAAGAAGGAGTGACTTTAGCTAACAACACCGAGATAACTGATGGACACATTTTATTCACTTTGGATTTGATGAGAGAAGTTGAATGGGAGTCTATGGAGCCGGAGGCTTTTTGGAGCCGACCTCTAGTGGCACTCGCTGGTATTGCAGCTGAAGATGATTCTACGCCGGTTCAGTACCGGGAGGTTCTGTAAATTCCGAGACTGCAGCTGAAACAAGCTGCACGTCGAGGCCACAGCAGCGTTACTGTGGCGACTTTAACACACGCCTACAACTCTGTCTCATACTGACATGAAGCAGCTGAACTCATGTAACAGGTAAAAGGTCAGAGGTCAAGGACTCTGGTCACATTCTGACACTAACATGAAGGGGTGGACAAAATAACCAGAACACCTCAGTGGTCCTCTCAGGCAGACTGAAGGTCCTCCTGGTTTTAAATCAGAACTAATCTCTTTGTCAACATGAGCTGATTGGCTGATGACAGATGCTGGATTAGATATATTTTATGCTCGTGTCACTAAATCAGAAACATAGTTATTTCCTGTCTTTTGATTTAACGAATCAAAATAAGCTTCATACATGCACAATGCATGAATGTGTTAAACAGTCCTGATGTCACTGTAGTAAAGAGGTGTTCACCACCAGGAGGATTAATTTATTAACTCAGTGTAAACATACAGAACAGGGCAGAAACACAAAATCACCTCAACACACAAATTCCCAATAAATAACATCATCTCCATAAAACCAGTTAAAACAGATACATTGGAATATAAAACATAAACATCTGTTTTTAATGATACTTGCTGATCTACGGAGACAAAGTCAAATAAACAATCTCACCACCACATGTATGTGTTACTACAACAGTGGGAGGTGTTCCTGGTATTTTGTCCAGTCCCTTACACAGGTGTAACAAGAAGAGTTCAATAACTGAAGGAAATAAAAGATATTCATAAAAAAAGTACCCCATAAATAAAAAACATAACTCAATAAAGATCATTCTTTATCTCAGAAAACACGAATCCTCTCTCTGCTAACAACCTACAAAAGAATTTATCACAACCTGAGAGCCAGTCACAAGAGATAGAGCCTGAGAGCCAACCAGAACAGAGCTGCAGCCTGAGAGCCAACCAGAACAGAGCTGCAGCCTGAGAGCCAACCAGAAGCCTCGGTGTCTCAGGGCAGCGCCTGCAGCAGCTCCATGGCTCGCTGCACCAGAGGAGATAACACCTGCTTCAGGTGAGACATCCACATTAAGAGGTCCTCAGGAATGTTAGCATTTAGCATCTTCAGGATGTGTCCACACAGAAGGTCAGGATCTGCAACGACACACATCGAAGCAGCTTTTAGACCTGAGATCAACCTCACCTGAGATCAACCTCACCTGAGATCAACCTCACCTGAGATCAATCACCTGAGATCAACCTCACCTGAGATCAACCTCACCACCTGAGATCAACCTCACCTGAGATCAACCTCACCACCTGAGATCAACCTCACCTGAGATCAACCTCACCACCTGAGATCAACCTCACCTGAGATCAACCTCACCACCTGAGTTCAACCTCACCTGAGTTCAACCTCACCTGGAGCCTGAAACATCCCGCCGACTGATCCTTCTCTAAATATTAATTACGGTCATACCCAACCAGCCAATCAGCTACCTGCTCTCAGAGACTCACCTGAGACTAATAAAACTACTGGATCAGGAAACACAACAAGAAACAGGAAGTAGCAATAAAAGTGAAGGACGTCAGCTCAGAGAAGACGAGGACCACAGAGACAGAAGACAAAGACAGGAAGGAGGCCGACGTCTCCGGAGACACTAGAAGCATCACAACGTTTACTACTCCAGGAAGTAGTCGGACCCTTAGCAACCACCTAGCAACAGAGAGGATTTCTAGTCTCCAACTGAATAAATACAGAACATAGAAACACTAAACTGATCAGCGAGACCGCTGAAAGATCAGACAGGAAGTCTATCTACTTAGAACTACTTCCTGTAACCGAAAAGAGATCTGAGAGCAGCAAACAGAAACGAGGGCACACTTCCTGTTGGTGAAAAACACTGACGGAGCATCTCACGGAAAGATTTACTTTCTAAAATAAACTTTTAAAATTATATAAGTTTTCATTTCCATGTTTTGCAGCGGTATATTTTCAGTGAAAGTTATTTTCAGTGCGATAGTGGAACCAAATTATGGGATCGTTTATAAAAAGCTGTTTCTCTATAAAATGTTTAAAAGGAGCTTCGGAAAACATTTAACTGCTGTTCTATAATCTTTAGTTTTTTTATTGACTTTATTGTTTTTGCTGTGGTTGTTTTTACATTTTGTTGTTATTAGTTTTCATTATTTTTTATGTAGAAATATGATTTCTGCGTGTAAACTGTGTTTTTCAGATGAGCTCTGGTTGTTTCTGCCTCTTCATCAAATCAAAGTTCGGTCTTTGTATTAAATTGTGATCAGTGTGTGTTAATGAAAGTGTTTGTGAGATTTCACATGTAGCTTTGACTTACAAATGTATATTCAACCAACTCAAATATTGTGATAAATATCATAGTTTGGCTGAATGTTGATATATGAGGATATGAATTATGATCCAGATCCTCCAGACACACTCACATCATACCAACTTTAAAAAACCACCAAGCATCAGAGCAACATGAGCAGAGGTCAGAGGTCAGATTTACCTTGAGGCTGATCAGCACCACCTGTCAACAAAACACAACTCTAATTAGTATTATTATTATTATTATTACAGTCACATATTCTTTCAACTATTATAATAATTAATACACATTTATAGGTGAGAGGTGCTTTAGTTATTTGCCCCGACACATTCATCAGACTGGAGGACTCAGAGCGGATCAGAACCACCGGACTCGGCTAATGCTAATGCTAATGCTAATGCTAACATGGTGCTGATGTTGAGCGGATGACGTCATCGTGTTCATTTCTACGTTGGCTACAAGCTGATGAAGATCTGAGGTATCAGCGCTGAGCATGAGGAATATTACTGCGGAATCAGAACTGTTCTGGATTGATGACCCAGCAGCAGTGATTCTGAGATTACCGCAGATCTTCTTCAATAACTA
Organism: Brachyistius frenatus; assembly: GCF_029030835.1. Classification (NCBI taxonomy): domain Eukaryota; kingdom Metazoa; phylum Chordata; class Actinopteri; family Embiotocidae; genus Brachyistius; species Brachyistius frenatus. Next base: position 176,153 of record NW_027210896.1, read on the forward strand.
AAAACTGTTAAACAGACGTTTGGAATAAAAAGATTTAAGAAGTAAAAGAGTAAAGCGTTTACCGTGCGGGTCGTAGCCAGGGTCTCCTCCATTACCTGCATTAATACAGAAGAAGAAGTGAGCCTCGGTCCAGTCTGCTCACGGTGGTCCTCCACAATAAAAGCCTGACTCGGTCCAGTCTGCTCACAGTGGTCCTCCACAATAAAAGCCTGACTCGGTCCAGTCTGCTCACAGTAGTCCTTCACAATAAAAGCCTGACTCGGTCCAGTCTACTCACAGTAGTCCTTCACAATAAAAGCCTGACTCGGTCCAGTCTACTCACAGTAGTCCTTCACAATAAAAGCCTGACTCGGTCCAGTCTACTCACAGTGGTCCTTCACAATAAAAGCCTGACTCGGTCCAGTCTACTCACAGTAGTCCTTCATAATAAAAGCCTGACTCGGTCCAGTCTGCTCACAGTAGTCCTTCACAATAAAAGCCTGACTCGGTCCAGTCTACTCACAGTAGTCCTTCACAATAAAAGCCTGACTCAGTCCAGTCTACTCACAGTAGTCCTTCACAATAAAAGCCTAACTAGCTGCACTGAAACATGTGCTTCTAATTCCTGCTGTGGCTTTTTGTTGCTGCTTTCTTCTTTGGTAGAAGAACAACTAATGACTTCCATCCCTCCAGTGAACTCAGCCTCTGTCTCTGTCACAGACGTCTGTAAAAATGATCAACAACATCTCCGACTATGAAAACACATTCAGGAACTGAGTGGATTAAAACTTAGAGTTCACTCCTACAATAACATTTATTATGAGGTTTTATTCACTCATATTCTTCTTTGGGGAGTTTTAACCTGCATTTGTGGACGCAGCAATGAACTGTGTTCGCAGACGATGGTTTTCACAAGTGTTCCTGAGCCCATGCAGTGATTTCCACTCCAGAATAGTGTTTTTAATGCAGTGCTGCCTGAGACTTGTGTTCAGAGATTTCTCCAGATTCTCTGTCTGCTCCAGCTGAAGCCCACTTATTCTTTTCTTTCTACATGTGCAGGATGATCCGTGTGACCGTGCTGCAGGAGGCGTTCAGGGACAGTACGGAGGTGCAGTTACAGTCTTTACAGAGAACCGACTGCAGGCTGTGTTGATGAGTTGTTACACCGCCGGACTGAAGCACTTATTCTGTTCCATCAAACACAAACAGGAATACAAACACCTCTGAAACACTTTTATAAGTCTTCCTTTGATTACAAAAAATAAGAAATCACTCTAAACTACAAACCAAAACTCAGTGACATCAACAGTCGTCTCTCAGCATCACAAACAATTCAACAACATCAAATAATAAGAACGCACTTCAAACTGTTCTTATTTAATGTGACTCAGTGATTCAGTCCAACAGCTCATCTGTGTGTTTCGCTGGTTTCCAGGACTGAAGGGAGAAGACAGTCACCGCGTCATGTGACGCAAAATGAACACCAACAGTCAGATCAGAAGTCGTTACCATGACGATATAAATAAAGAGTTGTTGTCCTGAGCCTGCTGAGTCAGCAGTAGTGAAGGACAACACAACACAACAAGAAGACGATGAGGAGTCACTAAGTGTCTACAGAACATAGAGCTGCTGTCTGTCTGTCTCTCTGTCTTTCTGTCTGTCTCTCTGTCTGTCCATCTCACCTCCTGAGTTCCCTCCATCAGGTTTGTAGTCTCCTGCTCCAACGTTGACCAGATCCGAGTCATCGAATGTCCCTCCACCTGAGAAGAACCAATCATCCTCATCATCCTCATCCTCATCATCATCATCATCATCTTCATATCAAACTACACACAGGACGACAGGAGGAAACATGAACACAGGAAGTGATGGTGTTTGTGGGAACCAATCAGTGGGCAGATTATTACAGGAAGTGATGAAAGCTCAGAGACTCACCTCCTCCTCCCCCTCCCTCCCTCGGTGGGTTGACTGCAGGTTTGTCAGGTTTGGGGTTGGGGTCTGAGGAGACATGATGAGCTTCATTAATAAGAATGAGTTATGATGCAGTGATACAGTTAGAATTATATTTAACTTTTTAATCTTTAAAACTAGACAAGAGAAGGTTTTATTTTCTATTTTTTGATGGAAACTGTCTGAAATCATTATTTGAACTGATTTGAATGATCTTGTATGATTTCAAATTAAAAGCTCCCTCTAACAGTTTATTAGAGAGAAACTTTGATTTCTAAAAAAAGGCTTTTATTGTGAAACATTTGCAAGAACGTGTTGTGACTGAAATCAGACATTCTCACTTTATTAAATGAAAACAATGGAAATATGTATCACTGACTGTTGTGTGTAAACTTGTTACCGTAGTAACAGTGGTCAGAACCATTGTTAGTTTTATATCAGAGTATTTCAGTCGTCTTTACCTGGTTTGAGAGCGTCCTCCAGATCGAATCCAAAACTATCACCTGAGACACAGAAACACACACACGGTACACATGTTACATGTATGTTCACGTTCAGATCATTGTCTGTAAACATGAGATCAGTAACATGAAGACACCCACCAGAGTCTCCTGAACTGGGCTTCTTTGGTTTCTCAGTCTGAGTCTTTGGCTTACCTGTAGAGAGACTCAGGTTAAACACCGTAAAACACTGTTGCCCTATTTTGAAAATCTCCTAATAATAATATAAATCATCATTAAGATATAGTTATGTTAAATAGTGTTACCTTATTTTGAAAATCTCCTAACAATAACAATATAAATCATTATTAAGATATAGTTATGTTAAACACTGTTACCTTATTTTGAAAATCTCTTAATAACAATATAAATCATTATTAAGATATAGTTATGTTAAACACTGTGTTACCTTATTTTGAAAATCTCATAATAATAATAATAATATAAATCATTTAAGATATAGTTATGTTAAACACTGTGTTACCTTATTTTGAAAATCTCCTAATAATAATAATAATAGTATAAATCATTATTAAGATATAGTTATGTTAAACACTGTTACCTTATTTTGAAAATCTAATAATACTAATAATAATATAAATTATTATTAAGATGTAGTTATGTTAAACACTGTAACCTTATTTTGAAAGTTCTGTTTAAACACAATTATTACCTTCATCCACAGCGTCTCCCAGATCAAAGCTCAAACCACCTGGGGAACACGCACATTACACACTGAACACATCATTATACACAAGGTGTGTGAGTGTGTGTGTGTGTGTGTGTGTGTGTGTGTGTGTGTGTGTGTGTGTGTGTGTGTGTGTGTGTGTGTGTGTGTGTGTGTGTGTGTGTGTGTACCGTCGGGCTGAGGGTTGTCCGGGGTCTTGGGCAGCTCTTTGGGTTTAGCAGGTGTTGGTACTGAAGGAACAAACACAGTTACAGTCAACGAACAATCAACGATGTCTGATGGTAAAAAATGATATGGAGAGAAAAAGACTTACAGGGATCACCGATGGCGTCTCCAAGGTCAAACTCTGGAAGAAGAACACGTGAAGAAGACGTGAAGAACATGCGAAGAACACGTGAAGAAGACGTGAAGAACACACGAACACGCGAAGAACACGTGAAGAACACACAAAGAACACGTGAAGAACACGTGAAGACTCACAGCTTCCTGTTTACTTCATAGTAGAAACACATGTTTGAATGTTGCAGGGAGTCATGCAGTGTATCTACTGGTTGCCATGGCAACACTGACTGACACATGGAGCAGTCAGTAGCTCCACCTCTACGTCTGATGTCAGACCATCATCATCTTTATCATCATTACATTTCATTTTTCTGACTCTTTTATCCAAAGACTTACAATAAGTTCATTTCAACCATGAGGGTTCAAAACCAGAACAACAAGAATCAAGAAAATACAATTTCTTCCAGAAAGCCAAACTACAAAGTTCTATCAGTAAGTTCTATTTTAAGATACTAAAGTTCTACTGTTCAAGGTAAAAGGAGAGGAGGAGGAGGAGGAGGAGGAGGTGTGTTTTTAGTTTGTGGTGGAAGATATTCAGAGTTTCTGCTGTCCTGATGTCGTTGGGGAGCTCATTCTACCATTTAGGAGACAGGACAGCCAATCATCATCATCATCATCATCACCACCACCACCACCACCATCATCATCATCATCCCTTCTTCATCATCATCATCCTCAGCAGCAGCTCTGTGAGTGACAGCTGATTTAAACCAGTCCAGCTGTGGACATCAAGTCTCTTCAGACATTCATGATGTAAACGTTAAATAAATGATGAAGAACATGTTGCTGTCGGAGCTCAGAGCGCCTCCTGCTGTCAGAGCGCCCCCTGCTGTCAGAGCTCCTCCTCAGAGCGCCCCCTGCTGTCAGAGCCCCTCCTGCTGTCAGAGTGCCTCCTGCTGTCAGAGCGCCTCCTCAGAGCGCCCCCTGCTGTCAGAGCGCCTCCTGCTGTCAGAGCGCCTCCTCAAAGCGCCCCCTGCTGTCAGAGCACCTCCTGCTGTCAGAGCGCCTCCTCAAAGCGCCCCCTGCTGTCAGAGCACCTCCTGCTGTCAGAGCGCCTCCTGCTGTCAGAGCGCCTCCTCAGAGCGCCCCCTGCTGTCAGAGCGCCTCCTGCTGTCAGAGCACCTCCTCAGAGCGCCCCCTGCTGTCAGAGCACCTCCTCAGAGCGCCCCCTGCTGTCAGAGCGCTTCCTGCTGTCAGAGCGCCTCCTCAGAGCGCCCCCTGCTGTCAGAGCACCTCCTGCTGTCAGAGCGCCTCCTCAGAGCGCCCCCTGCTGTCAGAGCGCCTCCTGCTGTCAGAGCACCTCCTCAGAGCGCCCCCTGCTGTCAGAGCGCCTCCTGCTGTCAGAGCGCCTCCTCAGAGCGCCCCCTGCTGTCAGAGCACCTCCTGCTGTCATAGCGCCTCCTGCTGTCAGAGCGCCTCCTCAGAGCGCCCCCTGCTGTCAGAGCGCCTCCTGCTGTCAGAGCGCCTCCTCAGAGCGCCTCCTGCTGTCAGAGCGCCTCCTCAGAGCGCCCCCTGCTGTCAGAGCGCCTCCTGCTGTCAGAGCGCCTCCTCAGAGCGCCCCCTGCTGTCAGAGCACCTCCTGCTGTCAGAGCGCCTCCTCAGAGCGCCTCCTGCTGTCAGAGCGCCTCCTCAGAGCGCCCCCTGCTGTCAGAGCGCCTCCTGCTGTCAGAGCGCCTCCTCAGAGCGCCCCCTGCTGTCAGACAATCCCGTCCACCACCTCTTTACACACTAACTCTGAACTAAAAGACGAACTAAATGTTTAAAGTCACTTTAACGGATTCAAAACAACTTCCAGCTGCTCGCGCTCCATAATTATCTCTATGACGTCACTTAAACGAAAAGTCCACCCAACAACAAAGTACCAGTTATACAACAAACAACTTCTGTAATAACTGAACCGACTCACCCTGTGATAAAGTTCCGGTAACGAACAGGAGGAGAACCACCGTCACACCGAGCCTCATGTTGGCGGGAAAGAGCTGCATGTGCAGCCGGTTTTAGTCCGTGTGAGTCGGCGGCAGAGCTTCGTGGAGTCGGTGTGTCTCCTCGGAGTGTCTCCTTACACGCAGCGGAGCGGTTGGGCGTGTCCTTCCGCCGGAGGGCGTCACATGCTCGGAGATCCTTCACTCCTCCATCATCATCATCATCATCATCATCCATGGACACAAAGATAACAACAACTTTGCACTGGACAACTTCCGTTAAAGACCCCAATAACGCCCGTTCGTTTCAAGCCAAACTCTGTTCATAATATTTTCACGTTTTCTTGCCTTTAAACAAAACCTACAGAGCATACACCCAGCTGACGTCAGAGCATACACCCAGCTGACGTCAGAGCACACAGGAGCACTCACAATAGTGTCGGTGTGTTCAGGGACACTGAGACCTCGTTAATGAGGTTTTAGTCTCTGGAACAGAACAACCTGCAGAACTGGATCCGTGTAAGTTCACTTAAATCTCTAAATAAAGGACATGAAGGGTTGAAGTTCAGAGGAGCCTCCTTATTAGGGAGGAGGTGAAGTGTATTCTTAAATGTGTGTTTGGTTGTTCAGACTCGAGGCTTCATTAAACATGGATGATTTTCAAATGATATTCAGACATTCACTTTCCATTATATTTTATCAGTGCCGGGAAAATCAGGAGATTAAATGTGAACAAAGGCGGTGAGTCACCCAGAGGAGCTGCAGGGCGGTCCAGAGGTGTGGCCCAGCTGACCCGACACGACCCACAAACTGGTTCTACTGGAGCCCGAGCGCCACCTGGTGGGTGGAAACCAGTCTGCAGTCTGAAGCACGGGTAAGGTAGGTAGGTAGGTAGGTAGGTAGGTAGGTAGTTACTTTATTAATCCCCAAAGGGACATTTCTTTTTTCGCTACAGCAGCATACAGAAGCAATAAGATAATAATAGAAATAATAGAATGCAATAAAATAGCAGTAAAAAATATTAAATATAAGATGCACAGTATATACAGTACAGTATATATCTATATATATATATTATATACAAACAACCAAGAAACACAGACAACAGTATTATTGTTGTGTGATGGATTTTGCCAGAGGTGAGTTATTGTACAGTCTTATTGCGGTTGGCAGGAATGATCTCCTGTATCAGGAATGATCTCCTGTATCTGGAATGATCTCCTGGATCTGGAATGATCTCCTGTATCAGGAATGATCTCCTGTATCTGGAGTGATCTCCTGTATCTGAAATGATCTCCTGGATCTGGAATGATCTCCTGTATCAGGAACGATCTCCTGTATCAGGAATGATCTCCTGTATCTGAAGTGATCTCCTGTATCTGGAATGATCTCCTGTATCTGGAATGATCTCATGTATCAGGAATGATCTCCTGTATCAGGAATGATCTCCTGTATCTGGAGTGATCTCCTGTATCTGGAGTGATCTCCTGTATCTGGAATGATCTCCTGTATCTGGAATGATCTCCTGTATCAGGAATGATCTCCTGTATCTGGAATGATCTCCTGTATCTGTCCTTGTGACAGCAGCTGGAGGAGTCTTTTGGAGAATGTCCTCCTCTGTCCCTGCAGCAGGTGGAGAGGGTGGTCAGAATTATCCAATATGGATAATAGTTTGTTCAGCGTCCTCCTCTCCACCACCTTTTCCAGACTGTCCAGTTTGCAGCCAATGATGGAGCCGGCCTTCTTCACCAGTTTGTTAAGTCTGTTGGTGTCTCCGGCTCCAATGCTGCCCCCCCCCCTCCTCCACCTCTCCCCCAGCAGACTACTAGAAGTACAGTTCACTGGCCACAACAGATGGTAGAACATCTCCAACATCTCGCTGCACACATTGAAGGATCGAAGTTTCCTCAAGAAAAAGAGTCGACTCATCCCCTTTTTGTAGACAGCGTTGATGTTGGTCTTCCAGTTCAGTCTGTTGTCATGGAGACACCAGGTACTTGTAATCCTCCACCATGTCCACCTCCTCTCCCAGAACTCTCAGCGGTTGTGGAGCCGTCGTCTTCCTCCTGAAGTCAACCACCATCTCTCTGGTCTTGGCCACGTTCAGGAGGAGGTGATTTCTACCAGCCCACTCCACAAAGTCCTCCACTACTGCCCTGTACTCCTCCTCCTGTCCATCCCTTATACACCGTCCACTGACTCCTCCTCCCGCCCATCCCTTATACACCGTCCACTGACTCCTCCTCCCGTCCATCCCTTATACACCGTCCACTGACTCCTCCTCCCGTCCATCCCTTATACACCGTCCACTGACTCCTCCTCCCGTCCATCCCTTATACACCGTCCACTGCAGTCATCAGAGAACTTCTGCAGATGTCTTGACTCTGAGTTGTTCTGGAAGTCAGTGGTGTAGAAGGTGAACAGGAAGGAGACAGAACAGTTCCCTGAGGAGCTCCAGTACCACTGACCACCGTATCAGACAGCACACTGCCCAGACGGACAAACTGTGGTCTGCCTGTCAGGTAGTCAGTGATCCAGGAGACGGTGGACGTGTCCACCTCCTCCACCCCCCCACCACCCGCAGCTTCTCACTCAGCAGCAGTGGTTGGATGGTGTTGAATGCACTGGAGAAATCAAAGAAAGTGATTCTCACAGATTCACCGGTTCCATCCAGGTGAGACTGAGCTCGTTGCAGCAGGTAGATGATGGCGTCGTCCACTCCCACATGAGGCTGGTACGCAAATTGCAGCGGGTCCAGAGAAGATTTCACCAGCGGCCTGAGGTGGGCCAAGACCAGCCTCTCCAGCACCTTCATCACATGAGATGTGAGGGCAACCGGTCGGTAGTCGTTGAGGCCAGATGGAGTCGTCTTCTTGGGGACAGGAACCAGGCAGGACGTCTTCCACAGCACCGGGACCTCCTCCTGCTTCAGGCTCAGGTTGAAGAGGTGTTGTAGGACCTCAGCCAGCTGGACGGCGCAGGTCTTTAGGACCCCGGGGCTGAACCGGGGTAACTTCCGGAAGTTACTGCTATGGTTATGAATGATGATGATGATGTCAAATACTGTATAGTGATATATATCAAACCAGGACTCTATTATTTGAATACTTTAACTCCATTTTGCTGCTGATATTTCTGGACTTTTACTGAAGCAGGACTTTTACTTTTATTGTTGCTGAGACTATTGGAGACGAACATACAGCCGAGCAGGTTGATATGAGCAGTCATGTATGAATATGGTGTATAATATGTAAATATGTAACACTTATAGACATTCAAGTGGTTCATGTTCAGTATTTAAGTATTTATGTGTTTATGTTACTCATGTATTTTCTGGAGATGATGTGACATCTGATTTAATAGAAGACACTTATTAATTTGTTGGTTATCTCTGGATGTCCTTATTAAGTTCTTATGTTTGAGGAAGCAGCAAAATAAATTAGGAAAATTGTACCTCAGGTTTTCTGCCTCTTTATTTCTCCACATTTTGGATCCTTCTGCTCGTTTCGGTCTCACTGAGGAAACACGTTGTTTTACTTCTTGAATTTAGTATTTAATAATGAACAGTTGTATCGTCATCATGTCTTTTTACTGTATGATTGAAATGTTTATTTATATCATATAATGTCCTGTTCATCCTTTAACACTTTCACGATTGAACATTACATACAGTCTGTAGGGGACAGTCTGTCAGGGACATTCTGTGGGGACAGTCTGTAGGGGACAGTCTGTCGGGGACATTCTGTGGGTGACAGTCTGTCGGGGACAGTCGGTCGGGGATGGGACAGTCTGTTGGAGACAGTCTGTAGGGGATGGGGACAGTCTGTCGGAGACAATCTGTAGGGGACGGGGACAGTCTGTAGGGGACAGTCTATCGGAGACCGTCTGTAGGGGATGGGGACAGTTTGTAAGGGACAGGTTGTAGAGGACAGTCTGTCAGAAACAGTCTGTAGGGGACAGTCTCAGATGTAGTATAATCTATGAAGTATTTTCCTCCACCAGACGTCCTGCTGCTCTGCATCACAACTTTACATTTACATCTGAACATTTAGACAATAAATCCATGATAAAGATGTGTTTTTAATATGATTTTAATATGTTAACTGTATGAAGGATGAAGGATGATTGACACGAGACGCATTCAGGAAGTCTTCATCCGTCCATCTTCTCATCTACCAACAGACAGAAGATGAGAGGATATTAAAATATTATAAACACAGACATATAAAGAAGAAGTTTATTGTTTTTATTCTCACCTGAGACGTCACTTTGATCTGAAGCGACCTGACGAGGATCGACCAATCAGCTGCCGCAGCAGGCGGAGCTGCTGGTTCTGGTTCTCCATCACAGTCTTCAGCTGTTGGACCACGGTGTTCTGGCACTCTGATCAAAACAGAATTCATTTATAGATGATCAATTCATGTTTTATATCTGGTGGGAACTTAAAGTCCCCTTTAACTCAGGAATAAATCCTTCTGGTTCCTCCAGCTGACGGATGGTTTCATATCCATCTGTTGGAGGAGGACAGGAAATCTGATCTCAAGGGGCGGGGCTACCAGCAGGATTTGTGACATCACAGATCCTGGTCCACTCTGGTGTCTAACATGTTCAACTTTACGACTCAAATATTGTTTTACATTCATAGAGTCTGGATTTTTAAGGAAATATTATTTGAAGGCTTTTTTTTTTTTTTTACCAGATAAATGCTGTTATTTCCTCTTTGATTGACAGTTTTGATGAATGTGGTAAACATGTTTTTTTTTTCAGATGTGTAAACTTCTTTCATGTTAAAGTCCTCCTGAGAGTCCTGAGGATGATGAATGTGCTCTGAGCTGTAGATCTGTTAGTCTTCAGGACGACATGGTCATGGCTGACCTTTACTGGACAACATACATGTTTATTGGACTGAAATCCTCCTGATATGTTGTGTAATAATGAAAGAAGTTGACTGACAGGTGTGTGACTCACCTCCTCCTCCTCTGGGTTCATCTGTGGGTTTCATAGCTGTGCAACAAAATCAGAACAGAAAATATTTTACAACAGACACTGTTCATTTTGGCCACATGAGGGCGCTCTCCACCAACGACCACTCATCTGGGACTTGGGCCCTTCATGGGGCCTAAAGTTAATCCAAGTTGATTAAAGGGAAATCATCCAATAATTCTGATGTATTTGTTGAAACACAAACTATTTATATTATGTATAATAATATACATAAGGTCATCTTAATGAGTGGCAGCGTTACCTGGACGGAGAGCATCCTCCAGGTCAAACACTGCATCTGCAGAGGAACACACAGAACCACACAAGTTCAAACCAGCTCAGCTTCATGAATGTCTCCTTCAGAAACAACCGACCATCCAGTTTATTCTGAACAGCAGCTGCAGGTGAAGTCGTCAGTCTCCTGATGGCCACGCCCACCTCACCTGCTGGCCCCGCCCACCTCACCTGCTCCCAGCTTCCCCACCAGCTCACCTGCAGACCCTCTGGCATCAGATCAGCCTGTGAGCTCGCGGTAGAGTTCGAGCCTTATTGTCTTTCATGTCTCTGACTCTGACTCATGTCTCTGACTCATGTCTCAGGGTTCCTCTCTGGGAACTCTGTCTGAGTCCAGGTGATAAATGTTCTCTGTGATGCGTCTCCTGTCGGCAGCTGATGAAGAGCAGCAGCACTCACCTCCTCCTGCGCTCCTGGACGGTTTGGGATCTGTGATCAGTAGAAGATGGACGTCAGTGTCTCCTCATGTTTATCTATTCTACAGCATCACATATCAACAGAAAATATTCTTATTCAAAGACACTTCATCTTCTGAGAACTGTTCTCATTAGTGTCCGTTAACATGAGACCGAAGACATCGAAACAATACAATAATATTCATATTTTTAAAAACATGGAGAATATAAACATGTTTTAAATAGAATAAAGAGGTCAGTGAAGTTGAGATGAAGTGTGTGACTCACCTCTTGTGGGTGGAGTCGGTTTGGGTGTAGAGGAGGAGACGCCTGCAACATAAACATGATGTGAAATACATGAGATTCTGTTTGGAAATCATGGACGCTGCATCCTCCAGGTTAAAGAGGAGAGGGACCATCCAGCTTGTTATCAGCGCCTCCTGCTCTTCTTACACACAGAGACATGCTGACGCAGCAAGAAACATTACCAGTATTGTATTTCTGACCTTTCTGACATGATTTGAAATAGTCAGTCCCTCACATTAAGATATTGAACACTAATAAAATAAAGTGCATTAATGAGGATTAAACCTGTTCTGAACAAACATTTTGTCTCGTGTCGTCTTTTTAGTACATGAATCATTTCAGGACCCCTCAGACGCATCTACTGACCCATTAAATGGGCCCAACCTGAGTTTGGGAACCACTATTGTCCACTCCCCCTGAACTGAGAGTTTACATTCAGGACTTGTTCTTATATGAGAAAAATGTACACTCTAAAACTATTCTTTATCTTAAGTAAAGACCATGTTCACCATCACACCGAAGATGTTTTTATTGGATTAAATAAATTCAACCTCTGCTTTTGTTTTGTTTTTTTAAACTGTAATATTCATAAAAAGCAATTCATTTAAAAAAGATGTAGATTTAAATAAGGACAACGATGAAAAGGGAAATACATTTAAATAACTGTATTTCATCTGGTTTATTCCACATCTGTCCTGAAAGTCATAAACTCAGTCTGAGCTGCTCTCACATATTAAAGGAGTGTGGAGGCTCTGAGGTCAGAGGTCAGAGGTCACTCACCTTTCCCTCGGCTCAGGTCATACAGGCCGTAGCCTGCAGGAAGAAACCACAGGATAAAACGCAGTCACCGTTACAACATGTAAACATTATATTACATGTATGACATCAGAAGATGTGCTGCATCCTGCAGGGAAATCAGTCCAGTCACTTCATGAAAGTTTGTGTTTAGAACTAAAATCAGAAATGTTCTCCTTTAATATTGTTATTATTTCAACCCTGTTATTATATCTGAGCAGATGATTATCCACGTAATAAAAAAGTAAAAGTCACTAATGAGATGAAGGATACGACTCACCGATGCCGCGCTTCAGTCTGTTCGCTGCCTTTTCTTCCTGCTGATCTGTGACGAGAAATATGTATTCATCGTGAGAACACAGACACAGAAGATGATGTCAGATTATCTCAAATCAACAGAGTGAGTTTAATATCTGTTTGTAACTGTAACTTCTTTTATTTGGTTGAAGTTGTTGCCGCGGAGACAAAGTTTAGTGGAAATGCTGATAATTAATAATTACATTGTTGGAATGACTTTCATTCCACCCACCCCCAGCCTCTGGCTCCGCCCACCCTCCATCTCACATTTCAGTTTAAATGAGCTCACATTACTTTTTTTTCTTATTAATTTAAGCAGCATAATATTTCACAATATATAATCCTTAAATCTAATGAAATACATGCTGGGAACGCAATGCTGATAAGATAACAATCTTTCCAAATAATTGAATTTGACTTGTTGATTAATTGGCAAAAAAAAAAAAAAAAATGTGAACACTTTCCGTTTTTATAATAACAGACAGATGAAGATTTCTGATCACAGAAAGACTTCATGGTGTTTTCATGTGAGTCCTGCTTGTGGTTTAGTTGATATCCAGGATGTAATGTTTGCTGGTCTGTTACAGCTCGCTCACCGTCAGTGAACACATCGATCAGATCACGTCCTGCAGAAGAGTTCAGAGTTACACAACAATAACGACATGCTATGTTTGTTGTTCTGCAGCTTCTGACTCAACGAGTCTCTACAAGTTGTTCCACATAAAAACACACCGAGCAGCCTTCATGACCTTCATGAACACGAACACTCTGCAGTGTGCTCAGTCCCACACCGTTTATAACTTTATAACTATAAACACAGTTTTACCCAAACCAAGAGCTTCCCACAGATCGAAGCCTCCTGCAGTGGATTCAGTGGTTTCAGGTCCTGAGGAGATAAAATAGTGAAACATTAACAGAAGACATGTTTCTCTACCTGTGATTTCATCACACCTTAAAGGAACAGTTCAACATTTGATTCATTATCTACTGACTCATTGATACCACTCTCATGTCTGGATGTAAACAGGTGAAAATCCTACGTACACACGGACATGCTGTCATTTAAATATTATTTAGCACTTGATTAAAATGACAAGTACAGTTAATAAAAAACATTTGGACAGGTCCAGAGAAGGCGGCAGTGTTTCTGGATCATGTTTCTATCTGGTTTCTTCTTTGGAGAGTTTTAACATCATTTGTGGACGCAGCGATGAACTGTGTTCACAGACGATGGTTTTCACAAGTGTTCCTGAGCCCAGGCAGTGATTTCCACTCCAGAATAGTGTGTTTTTAATGCAGTGCTGCCTGAGGGCCGAAGATCACCACCATCCAATATTGGTTTCCAGCCTTGTCCCTTGTGTTCAGAGATTTCTCCAGATTCTCTGAATCTTTTAATGATATTATGAACCGTAGACGATGAAATCCACTAATTATTTATAGTTTTACGTTGAGGAACATTATTCTTAGATTGCTGAACTATTTTCCAACACAGTCTTTCAGAGTGGTGAACCTCTCTCCATCTTCACTGCTGAGAGACTATGTCTCTCTGAAATCGTCTTTTTTATACCCAATCATGTTACTGATCTGTTGCCATGGTAACTTGATCAGTTGTCAGATGTTCCACCAGGTGTTTTTTAGTGTTACACAACTTTTCCAGTCTTTGCTGCCAGATGTGTTGCTGCCATCAAATTCAAAAAGCAGATATTTTTCATAAAACAATAAATTCTCAGTTTCAACATTTGATATGTTGTATTTGGTCTATTTGTAATTTAGAAATGATTTAAAAATCACTTCATTATGTGTTTATTTACATTTTACAGCTTTTAGGAAACAGGTGTAAAGAAAACATGTTTATCTCCAATTTCATAGACAGACTGAAATATTTTAACAAAGTCACAAACTGCAATAAAACGTCGTGTAACTTCGCCTGTTTGATATTGTTGTGTGAGTTTGAGATATGACGTTTTGGAACATATTAAAGATGATCAAAGGTCACTCACCATCATTATCGAAGATTTCACTCAGATCAAATCCTGGATGAGGTTCAGCTTTGACTGTCAGAGCAGCTAGCAGCAGAAGGACAGACGTCTTCAGACCCAACATCATGTCAACCTCTCAACACAAAACAGTCCTCAGACAGTTACGCTTCTTTTAAAGGACGGACTGGGTGTGTCCGTCTGATGGAGGGTCGTTACAAAATCATATTTTTAATAATCCTGATGAAAACACGTCAAAACAAACAGAACAATTAGTGGTCGATGGAATTCACATCACTCAGCACATATTTGTTCAGTGTTAACAGATTTAGGAGCCTCCCTGCGGTTACCTGACATGATCAGTCTTATTCCCCTGGGAGCTGACTCTATAATGTTGGCATTAACCCTTAAAGCACCAGGATATTTATTAAAATTAAAATGGAGGCTGCTGGAGGAGTCTGGAGGAGGCTGGAGAAGGTTGGAGGAGGATGGAGGCTGCTGGAGGAGGCTGTCAGAAATACCCTGAAACCAGAACATGACCCCCCTCCCCCCAGATGAATGAATGAGTTTCTATGATTAATGATACAATAGTAGATATTGATTCATCCAGATTGACTTCCCATCTCACTGAGTGATAACAAACAAAGACGTTTTATTACTTCCACATCTGTGGTCCAGTTGTGACGGATCCCATCAGAGGGAACACTCACGCTGTGATTGGGTCAGTCACGGTCACATGCTTTTTATGGTCAATCAATACGCTGCATTTCCTGTTGACTCCAATATTCAAGCCTGTGTTTCCTGTTTCAGTAAGATGCCTCTCTGAAACTGAGCCACTGATCAATATTTAAATATTTCCTCCATCACAAATGTGACATCAGAAATGACTGGTGGTAGATTGATTTGTCTGGAGACATCCGGCCATCTTTATAAGATGATGTCTTGTCATTCATCAAAACTAATATTGAGGAAGAAGTTCAGTCAGTCCGATGTTGTCCGTGTTTGAAGTCAAAGATATGAGCTGATGAGCTTTTAGGTTCATGTTGAAGTGATGAATACATAAAAATGTACAACCATGTTTCCAGAAACGTTGTGATGCTGTTTAAAATGTAAAATATACAGAATGTGATGATTTGTAAACTCAATAAGATTGTGACAGGTGCATCAGCTCTTGTTTTAACAACACTCTGTAAACATGTTCAAACTAACTGTGTAACAGACGATGGTTTTCACAAGTGTTCCTGAGCCCATGCAGTGATTTCCACTCCAGAATAGTGTGTTTTTAATGCAGTGCTGCCTGAGGGCCTGAAGATCACCACCATCCAATATTGGTTTCCAGCCTTGTCCCTTGTGTTCAGAGATTTCTCCAGATTCTCTGAATCTTTTAATGATATTATGAACTGTAGACGATGAAATCCACTAATTCTTTGTAGTTTTACGTTGAGGAACATTATTCTTAGATTATTGAACTATTTTCCAACAGTCTTTCAGAGTGGTGAACCTCTCCCCATCTTCACTGCTGAGAGACTCTGTCTCTCTGAAATCATCTTTTTATACCCAATCATGTTACTGATCTGTTGCCATGGTAACTTTTTTTTTTTTTTTTTTTATCTTTACACAACTTTTCCATCTTTTGTTGATCCTGTCACAAGTTTTTAGAGACGTGTTGCTGCATCAAATTCAAAATGAGCCGATATTTTTCATAAAACAATAAAATGTTGACTTTGGTCTATTTTCAATAAAAAGTTTGTTTACATGAGTTACAAATCATCACATTGTGCTTTTATTTACATACAGAATAGTAGACACATAATATCATCATCTTTTGGCCTCATACCACTGCAGCCATAAGTCAACTCATCGTTGTGACAGCAGTTTTCAGTACATTTTGAAATTAAAAACACAAGTTGCTTTTAATCAGCAGTTTTTGGGCGTACAGTACACCGATGGGCCGTGAACCTCAGAACACATTGAGAAATGTGTCCTTGAAGTCGCTGCCGATGGCGTTCCTGGCCGTGCAGCGGTAGACGCCGGAGTCTTGGTGAGTCGGGTTCTGGATAACAAGGGAACCTTGTGGATGCAGGTACTTGTTCCTAAACAGGCGAGGCAACGCGCTGACGGCCAGCCGGGTTTTATCCGGCGTCTCCCACGCCACCTCCACTTTAGGAACCCCTGTCGCCACACAGTTTAACTGGACAGCCACTCCACGTTTGGCGTAAGTGACGGAGGGCGGGCCGCTGGTGATCTGCGGTGGGAACGCTGTCACGACGACGGACACGGAGAGCAGAGCGCTGCCGTACTCATTAGCAGCTCTGCAGGCGTAGGGCCCGCGGTCGTACACCGACACCTGCTGGATGGCCAGCGTCCCGTTGGGCAGCACAGCGTAGCGCCCGGCTCTCTGCGGCCGGTTCAGGACGACCGCGCTGGGCAGAGTCCAGGACAGTTTGAACGGTTCAGCGGAGGTTTGACAGTGAAGCAGAAGCGTTTCCCCGTTCATGATGTGGACCGGAGAGCCGTACCTGCTGGTGATGTCCGGTTTCCTGCCCGGGAACAGCGTGACGCTGCGCTCCAGCAGCCCTGCAGAGTGACGTCCCAGACAGCGGTACACGCCGGCCTCGGCTACCGACGGGTTGCTGATGACCAAAGAGCCGTCGGTCCGGTGGAAGAACTTGGAGGAGCGAGTGCCGCTGAGTAAAGGCGCGCCGCTGGGTAAGATCCAGGTGACATGACGGAGCGGCGAGCCATCGAAGGAGCAGTTCAGCGTCATGGCGTTCCCCACCGTCAGAGACCGGCGATCCGTTCTGGGCGTCTCCACTAGCAGGTTCACCAGCAGCCGTACCTCGCCGCCTTCGTTACGGGCGATACACGCCAGCTGGCCCGAGTCCGCCCTCCTGGCCGAGCGGATGTCCAAGGTCCCGTTGGGGTGGACCGACATCCTGCTGCTGTGGTACGGAGCGGGAAGGATCACGTTCTCCGGGAGAACCCACATGACACGGGGGGGCGGGGTTCCCTTCGCCACGCAGTCCAGCAGCCTCCTCTGGTCCGGAACCGCCGTCACCTTGACGGCGTTGGCGGTTCCTGTGAAGCCGTTGATGGTGGGAGGAGTCACCAGGACCTCCAGCCTGGTCACCTTGTGGTCCTGTCCTGCAGCGCTCCTCGCCGTGCAGGTGTAGTTACCGCCGTCGAAGCGCTGGACTTTCTGAACCACCAGCGTCCCGTCGTCCAGGACCTGGTATTTATCTAATGCAGGAGAGATCAGCCGGTTGGTGGGGGACATCCAGCTGACCTTGGGGACCGGGTCACCTCTGGCGAGACACCTCAGAGTGACCGTCTCGCCGTAGAACACTCGGACCGTCTTCTGGTCTTTGTGCTGGATCTGTGGCGCAGCCGTCGCAGCCTTGACCTTCACTCGGACCTTCATCTCATCTTTTCCCAGCTGGTTCTGGGCGTAGCAGGTATAGTCACCTTCTTCTGGCACGCCCACATCGTTGAAGTACAGCGTCCCGTTGTCAAACACCACATACCTACGAGGAATCAGGAGAGGAACCGAGGTCAGACCACGAGGTGCAACACTCAGGGACGGGTTCAACAATCAAACCCATCTTCACCTGAACGATCCGATATCGATTCAAAAAGTCTAACAAACACGGTGGACGCTGTTCCACCGACCTTACATGTACATGTTTGGATTTAAAACCTGCTTTTAAAGATTAAACCTCATGACGGTTTCGATAGATTCCTCCAAAAATCAAGAAATCTCCACAATTGTTGAAATGTGGTCTTCTGACGGAACGAGGAACATGTTCAATGAGTTTTCTCCACTTCCAGCTGGAAGAGACTGAACTTTGTTTTACTGTTGCATGAATGTGATTTAAAAGCCTGTAAAGCTCTTATTTTGAAGGCAGATGTATTCTTTGTTTCTATATTACAGTCTAAAGCTCTTATTTTGAAAGCAGATGCATTATTTGTTTCTATATTATCACAGACGGTCTGTTCTGGAAAGATTCATCACTTTTAGACTCTTTTTTTTTTTTTATCCCTTTGAGCTTCGTGATGTTTCTCTGAGTTCAGCACAGACAGGAAAACACGTTACAGGGAGAATATTTCAGGATTATTAACACAGAAAGTCACCACAGATTATTATCAAACTAAATCACCAGAGATTATTCTTTGTCTGGGAGTTTTCATAACAATAATTGAAATATTTTTCCTTAACTTGCAATTTTTTTCCAATTTCTGCAATTCTAGCACCAAAAAACTCACGTAAAACTCCAAAAATTACATCACAATTTTGGAGAAAAAGGGCCACAAAATCAAAAAACTTTCACCAAAACTAAACTTGAAACGATCACACCGGAGGATTCAAATTCAGAAGTTCTTAATAAGTAGCTTTTACCTGCGGCTCCGCCCCCCGCTGGTGCCGTCCCTCTGTTTGACCGGGTTGACCATGGTTCCGTCCGGCAGGGCCCAGCTGATCTCCGGGTCGGGGAGCCCAGAGGCCACACAGTCCACCTTCAGATCTCCCCCATACACCACCTCCTGCCTGGACCGCTGCTGCTTCTGCTCGATCTTGGCGGGTCGGGTCAGCACGTTGACCCGCAGGGGGACGTAGTCGTCCCCCATCCTGTTGCGAGCCACACACAGGAAGTCCCCGCTGTCCTCGTCCGTCACAGAGAGGACTGTCAGAGATCCGTTGGAAAACACTTTGATCCTCGGCTCGAAACTGGAAAACAAGACGGAGTGGAAATCACTGCATGGGCTCAGGAACACTTGTGAAAACCATCGTCTGTGAACACAGTTCATCGCTGCGTCCACAAATGCAGGTTAAAACTCTCCAAAGAAGAAACCAGATAGAAACATGATCCAGAAACACCGCGGCCTTCTCTGGACCGAGATCATTGAAGATGGACTGAGGTGAAGTAGACAACTGTCCTGAGGTCTGATGGATCACAATCTGAGATTCTGTTTGGAAATCATGGACGCTGCATCCTCCAGGTTAAAGAGGAGAGGGACCATCCAGCTTGTTATCAGCTCAGTTCTAAAGCCAGCATCTGTGATGGTACAGGGATTCATTAGTGCACATGGCATGGGTAGCTTGAACATCTGGAAGGAAGCATTAATGCTGAATGATATATTCAGGTTTTGGAGCAACATATGCTGCCATCCAGACAACGTCTCTTTCAGGGAAGGTCTTGTTTATTTCAGCAGAACAACGTCCAACCACATTCTGCACGTATTCCAACAGCATGGTTCTCTAGTAGAAGAGTCCGCTGATAAACTGTTTTCTGTCACAACTTTTCAGATGTGTTGTTGCCATCAAATTCATAATGAGCAGATATTTTTTATTAAACAATTAAATGTTTCAGTTTCAACACGTGATGTTGTCTTTGGTCTATTTTAATTAAATATGGGTTTAAAATGATGTATTTACATGTTAGACAGCATCCTACCTCTTTAGTAAACAGTTTGTAGAACAATAACACTGATCAGCTGATCCAGGTGTCCTCGTCTCACCTGTACTGAGCGTCCACCAGCTTGTTGGACGGCGTCCTCCAGATGACCCGCGGCGCCGGATCTCCTGCTGCCACACAGTTCAGCAGCAGCTTACTTCCATACGTGACATCGGTTCTCTGAGGAGACGAGGAGGTGATACGGGCCCTGGAGGAGGACAGACTCCTCCTGATGTTCAGAGTCACCGTCCTCCTGCTGGACGCCACGGCGTTACTGGCTGAGCACTCGTATCTCCCAGCATGCCCTGGGCCCAGCCCCCGTATGTGAAGCGTCCCGTTGGGGAAGACCACCAGGTTCCGTCCTGTCACCAGCTGGGAGGCGGTGAGCTGCACGCCGTCGGGGGCGGTCCAGCGGATGACGGGCGGCGGGGCCCCTGAGGCGGAGCAGTGGATGGAGGCGGAGCTTCCCTCTGGGAGGGTGGAGTTCTCATGTGGAGTCTGGTGGATGACCGGCGGCAGCGCCAGGACGTAGAGATGGACGGACACGCTGTCCTCCCCGCTGCACTCATATAGGCCTCGGTCCGTGTAGCCGGCCCGGTGGACCCGCAGCGTCCCGTTGCTTAGGACGACCACGCGCTGCAGAGAGGACATGCCCACTGAGGCGGCGGTCATGTGGACCATGTTGGGGAGGACCCATGTGACCAGCGATGCCGGCTGTCCCTCCACGTTACACTCCAGATCCGCCGTCCCACCGAGGGGCACCGTGACGTCTCTGAGACTGGGACGCCGGGACAGAACCAGCAGGTTTACCACCGTCTGGGCCGACCCGTACCGGTTCTGGACCCGGCACAGGTACTGGCCCCGGTCCCCCAGCTGGGTCTTCCTGATGATTAACGTTCCGTTGGGATGGACCTTGAATCTCTGGACCCGCGTGTTCTGAGCAGAACCTGAAGATCCAAAAGACAAAGTTTAGATTTTAGTCTTCTGTCACATTAAAGGTGAGAAATGAAGAACATGAACAGAATTCTTGATCCGCAATGAAGAATCTGAACGGTCTAAAACAGAACCTTTAGTAAACACGTTTATTACACGGCAGCTCAGTACAGGACCAGGTTCACATTCACCACTTTCACACTTTACTGAAAAACAAGTCACTAAAACTCCAAAGTTACGTCACAATTTTTTTTCAAATCTGCTGCAAAATAAAACATTTTGAGTGCAAGAATCATAAAAAAGCTGAGAAGGACTGAACCGTGTTTATTCATGTTCTTGTCTGTTTGGGTTTTTTATTCAGGAACTCTGGAACTGAACTTGAAGATGTCAAATATGAATAAATCCCTGCTCAAGTGGAGAAAGTAGGTTTTAAACTTTATACGTAAAATATGAAAAACATATGGAGAACATATGAAGAACATATGGAGAACATATGAAGAACCTATGGAGAACATATGAAGAACATATGGAGAACATATGAAGAACATATGAATAACATATGAAGAACCTATAGAGAACATAAGAACATATGGAGAATATATGAAGAACATATGGAGAACATATGGAGAACATATGAAGAACATATGGAGAACATATGAAGAACATATGAAGAACATATGAAGAACATATGGAGAACATATGAAGAACATATGAAGAACCTATAGAGAACATAAGAACATATGGAGAATATACGAAGAACATATGGAGAACATGAAGAACATATGGAGAACATATGGTGAACATATGAAGAGCATATGGAGAACATGTGAGGAACATATGGAGAACAAATGAAGAACATATGGAGAACATATGAAGAAGATATGGAGAACATATGGAGAACATGTGAGGAACATATGGAGAACAAATGAAGAACATATGGAGAACACATGAACAACATATTGAAGTATGAGACAGGAAGTGCTGTTGCCGTGGAAACATACCTCCAGAGGAGTTGTGGGTGGAGTCGTACGTCCCACCGGCGGCGGTCCAGGACAGGAAGGGCAGCGGCTCACCTTCAGCCTCACAGGGAAGCTGAGCGTCTGTTCCAGTCGTCACGGTAACCGTCTGGAAGTTCCTCTGAGTTATCCTGGGCTTCCCTCTGGGAGGCGGATCTGGTCCGGGTGGACGGTGCTGTCTGGAAACATCCTGAGTGGTTGTTGGCAGTGTGTGTGAGGAGGCATCGGACCGGACCGGAGCAGGAGAGGGGGTCTGGGTTAACATCGGACCGCCGGTACCGGTCATCCCTGGGACAGCTGGGCTTGTTGGTTGTGTTGCAGACTGGACGTTAGAGGTTGTCTTTGGTTCTGATGTGGTTCTGATTGGTCTGATCTGTCGGTCTTGACTCTGGACCGTGACGGGGGTCAGTGTGGCTCCTGTGGAGGATGATTCTGGTAGCGGTCTTGATGAGGCAGCAGACAGAGCTGCTGATTGGACGGTGCTTGTGGGAGGAGCCTCAACATCTCCTCCCATGTTTAGAGTCTGTCCGGGAGTCCGGTCTGAGGTTCTGGACACTGAAGGAGTGTTGGTCTCTTTATCCTTAAGAAGCTTGTTGGAGGATCCAGAGATGGTTCTGATGTCCGGCTCAGAGGACGGACGGATGGACCGATGACCATCTGTTGGTGTCTGTGAATGTGAAACGGGTCGGATGTCTCCTGTGGGACTCTGAGTGTCCTCTGCAGGTCCAGCAGGAGGCGGGCCGGTGCTGGAGGAAGGAGGTCCGCTCTCCGACAGCTGCAGGGTTGTGTGAGGAGTCGTGTTTGGAGAGGAAGCTGGTTCTGACATGCTCTCGGACCGCGGTGGTGCCGGCGGGGAGGACGGCGCCGGGTCGGGCCTGGAGACGTCTGAGCTCTCTCTGTGACCCAGTCTGCTGCCGCTGACAGGGACTTCTACTGGGTCTATTTTTACCTGCGTGGAGGCGGGGCTCCGGACCGTTGCTAGGAGACCGTCGGCCAGCGTGGTGGGCTTGTTCAGCTTTTGTTTCCTCCTGTTGGGCCTCCTCTTGCGACCCCCGCTCCTCCTCCTGGAGTCGGTGTGTCGGATCGGCGGGGGGGACGTGGTTCTGGGAGGTGCTGTCGGGAGCGTCGCTTTGGGTTTTAAACCCTGAAGAGCGGAGTCCAGCGGTGGTTCTGCTGCAGTCGCACTCTGATATGTTCCAGTTTCTTCTTGGCTCGGTTCTGATTCTTTGGGAATAATTGGACTCCAAAAGTCTTCTCTGTCGTGATGAGAGCTGGAAACATTCAGTCTGTCTGAAGGTTCTCTCCTCTCCGACGCTCTGGACCAATCAGCTGCCTGGTTCTGGACGGTGTTCTGGTTCTGTTGTAGAGAAGATGTGCTGCCGGTGTGCACAGGTCCAGATGTGGAGCGTAGCAGGAAGAACACACGGTGTGTTGTTGCATGTATGTTGTGTGATTGTGTATCTTGAGCTGTTGGTGTGTTGGTTTGTGTGTATTGTACAGGAGTGTGTGTTGTTGTGTACTCCTGTTGTGTCCCTCCCTCCGATGACCCCTCTACAGTCTCCTCCCTCGTCTCCTCTATTGTCGTCTCCTCCGTTGTCTCCTCTGTTGTCGTCTCCTCACTCGTCTCCTCTGTTGTTGTCTCTTCTGTTGTCCTCTCCTCCCTCATCTCCTCTGTTGCCGTCTCCTCCGTTGTCTCCTCTGTTGTCGTCTCCTCTGTTGTCGTCTCCTCACTCGTCTCCTCTGTTGTTGTCTCCTCTGTTGTCGTCTCCTCCCTCGTCTCCTCTGTTGTTGTCTCCTCTGTTGTCGTCTCCTCCCTTGTCTCCTCCCTCGTCTCCTCTGTTGTCATCTCCTCTGTTGTCGTCTCCTCCCTTGTCTCCTCTGTTGTCGTCTCCTCCCTTGTCTCCTCTGTTGTCGTCTCCTCACTCGTCTCCTCTGTTGTTGTCTCCTCTGTTGTCGTCTCCTCCCTCGTCTCCTCTGTTGTTGTCTCCTCTGTTGTCGTCTCCTCCCTTGTCTCCTCCCTCGTCTCGTCTGTTGTCATCTCCTCTGTTGTCGTCTCCTCCCTTGTCTCCTCTGTTGTCGTCTCCTCCCTCGTCTCCTCCCTCGTCTCCTCCTTTGTCTCCTCCTTTGTCTCCTCTGTTGTTGTCTCCTCTGTCGTCTCCTCTGTTGTCGTCTCCTCCCTTGTCTCCTCTGTTGTCATCTCCTCCCTTGTCTCCTCCCTCGTCTCCTCTGTTGTCGTCTCCTCCCTTGTCTCCTGTCTCCTCCGTCGTCTCCTCTGTTGTCGTCTCCTCCCTCGTCTCCTCCGGTGTGATCCGACCCGGTGCCGGTGTGACGGTACTGTGGGCGGTTTTGTGTCTGATCTTCGCCAGGATGTCGGCCCACCTCTCGGGGTCTATCTTACTCTTGGACACGTTAGTCCTCCTCCTGTCCTCTACGTGCGGTCCCGTCGGTCTCCGGAGCAACGCCGGCCTCCGCCACATGTTCCTGGACAGATGGAGGCCCCTCCTACCTGGGGCCACGCCTCCAGGAAGTCTCCTCCTGAGTGGAGCCTCTTCCTGAGGAACATCACTGTCCCCTGATGCGTCCTCAGTGTCCTCTGTGTCCCCTGTGGGGATGGAGATCTGGGTGTTGACCCCGGAGGCGGACTGAGGTCTGGACGGGAACCTCCTCAGAGGTCTGACGAGTCCTCGACGCCTGACAACGGAGACTTGAGTCGCCAGCGTGTCCACGCCGTGCTGATTGATGGCGACACATTTATAGAAGCCGCTGTCCGTCCTCTGAGTCTGTCTGAGGAGCAGCGTCCCGTTGGAGGACACCGACGCTCTGGACGAGTTGGTGTGGACGCTGACAACGCTGCCGCTCGGCAGGATCCAGCTGATCTGAGCGTCG
This sequence comes from Brachyistius frenatus, assembly GCF_029030835.1. Taxonomy (NCBI): domain Eukaryota; kingdom Metazoa; phylum Chordata; class Actinopteri; family Embiotocidae; genus Brachyistius; species Brachyistius frenatus. The sequence continues at coordinate 200,865 of NW_027210896.1, forward strand.
GGGACGCCGGACGCCGCGCAGGGCAGAGACACGGGGTCACCAGCATGCCCCTCCACAGGCGGGGCGGGCGTCTCCTCTCCTGGAGGAGGACTGGAGGACTCCTGCACGCTCAGGTGGACGGCCAGGACAGCCAGGTCTCTGCTGACCGCGGCGATGCAGTAATACACTCCTGAGTCTGAGTGGCTGACAGCTTTAACCAGCAGCCGTCCGTCAGAGGAGACAGACACCCGGCTGCCCTGACGGCTGGACGGGACGTCCTCCCTGGGGACGTCCATTCTGGAGCCGTCCGGCAGCTTCCAGTGGACGACCGCGTGTCCAGAACTGTGCACGGGACAGTGCATGTGTGCCGGAGCTCCCAGCATGGTGGTGAGCAGTGTGTGGGTGGTGTTGTTGGACCGGATCAGGACCCAGGTCCTGGTCCGTCTCCGCTGCAGCTCCGTGTCCAGCGTCTCCGTCAGCGCCGTGCTGAGGACCAGCTGCACTGCGCTGGCGGACGACTGCAGCCGGTTGAGCTGCAGTTCTGCTGACGGCTGCATCAGCCAGGCCGGCCGCGCCCTCAGAGTCGCCGTCACCCCGGTGTAGTACCGGGCGTCCCGCTCAGAGTCCTGCCGGTACACGTAGGTGAGCTGAGGCTCCGCCCCCAGGACGGCGCCTCTCTGCAGGTGGGCCGGCACGCTGCTGTAGTACGCCACCAGCCTCCACAGCCGCTCGTACTTCTGTCTGTCCACGGGACACTGCAGGTCCACGGACACGCTGATGTTGGCGAGCAGCTGACCCGGACCGACCTGCTCCCAGCTCCTCCTCGGCGCTCTGGGCTCCCCGACAGAACACTCCACCTCCACCTCCGTCCCGTGCTCGTCAGACAGACCCAAGGACACGTTGCCCAGCGGCGCCCTGAAGTGCTGCAGGGTCAGCAGCTCAGTGTCAGCGTCCTCAGGAGGGGGGTCGGGTTGGTGGGGCGAGCTGATGACCGGGCCGCTGCAGACCAGGTCCTCCACCTCCTGGAGCTCCTTCATGAGGAGGTGTCGGGGAGACGAGCAGGAAGCACACAGCTGACCACCGGGGAGGGAACGGTCCTTCTTACACTTCAGGACACCTGGAACACAAGAGACCAACACAACGTGATCATTTACATGTCCTGATTTAAAATAGACCAAAGACAACATATCACATAGTTTATTGTTTTATGTAACATATCGGCTCATTTTGAATTTGATGCAGCAACACGTCTCTAAAAAGTTGGGAAGGGTCAACAGAAGACTGGAAAAGTTGTGTAAAGATAAAAACCCACCTGGTGGATCATTTGACAACTAATGAGGTTACCATGGCAACAGATCAGGAACATGATTGGGTATAAAAGATGATTTCAGAGAGGCAGAGTCTCTCAGCAGTGAAGATGGGGAAAGGTTCACCACTCTGAAAGACTGTGTTGGAAAATAGTTCAACAATCTAAGAATAATGTTCCTCAACGTAAAACTACAAAGAATTAGTGGATTTCATCGTCTACGGTTCATAATATCATTAAAAGATTCAGAGAATCTGGAGAAATCTCTGAACACAAGGGACAAGGCTGGAAACCAATATTGGATGGTGGTGATCTTCGGGCCCTCAGGCAGCACTGCATTAAAAACACACTATTCTGGAGTGGAAATCACTGCATGGGCTCAGGAACACTTGTGAAAACCATCGTCTGTGAACACAGTTCATCGCTGCGTCCACAAATGATGTTAAAACTCTCCAAAGAAGAAACCAGATAGAAACATGATCCAGAAACACCGCCGCCTTCTCTGGACCGAGATCATTGAAGATGGACTGAGGTGAAGTGGACAACTGTCCTGAGGTCTGATGGATCACAATCTGAGATTCTGTTTGGAAATCATGGACGCTGCATCCTCCAGGTTAAAGAGGAGAGGGACCATCCAGCTTGTTATCAGCTCAGTTCTAAAGCCAGCATCTGTGATGGTACAGGGATTCATTAGTGCACATGGCATGGGTAGCTTGAACATCTGGAAGGAAGCATTAATGCTGAATGATATATTCAGGTTTTGGAGCAACATATGCTGCCATCCAGACAACGTCTCTTTCAGGGAAGGTCTTGTTTATTTCAGCAGAACAACGTCCAACCACATTCTGCACGTATTCCAACAGCATGGTTCTCTAGTAGAAGAGTCCGCTGATAAACTGGCCTCCTGCAGTCCAGACCTGTCAATCATTGAAAACATCTGGAGCATCAGGACATGAACAATACAACAAAGGAGACCCTGAACTGTTGAGCAGCTGAAACCCTCTATCAGGCAAGAATGGGACCACATTTCACTTTCAAAACTCCAGAAACTGGTCTCATCAGTTCCCAAAAGTTTCCAGAGTGTTGTTGAAAGAAGAGTTGATGCAGCTCAGTGGTGAACATGATCCTGGAACAACTTTATAGAGACGTGTTGCTGCATCAGATTCACAATGAGCAGATTTTTGAATAAAACAATAAAATGTCTGAGTTTCAACATTTGAGATGTTTTTGGTCTGTTTTATATTAAATATGAGTTCAAGCGTCACTGCTGTTTTGTAAACAGGATTGTATAAATGACCCATTTAGAGCTGCAAAGTGAAGACGGCTCAGAACAAAGGGCTCAGATGAACGAAGTCACCTGGAGAAGCTTTGTTCCAGTCCTGGAACCAGCTCATGCTGCAGTCACAGGTCCACGGGTTCCCGTGGAGGTACAGGTTCTCCAGCTGGGGCATGGCCTCCAGCAGCCCGGAGGGCAGCGACGTCAGCCCGTTGTCAGACAGGTGCAGGTGCCTCAGGGTGGAGACGTGGAAGACTCCCATCACGGTGAAGGTGGAGAAGGTGGACGGGTGCAGCTGCTGCAGCCGGTTGCCCTCCAGCTGCAGCAGCCGCAGCGAGGTGAGACCCTGGAAGGAGTCCGGGTGGATGAACCGCAGACGGTTGTGGTCCAGGTGTAACCGGGTCAGAGACCACAGACCCTGCAGGGACAGACGGCTGATCTCCTGCAGCTTGTTGTAGCTCATCTTCAGCATCTGAAGACACAAGAAGACAGTCCGTGTTGGTGATGACATCATCGACCTAATCACCAATCACATCTTAGCTAGAAGATCCTTTTATCTTTTGTTCAAAAACACAGAATATTACACTTAGTGTGATGTTTCATTCATACACGTGTATGTGGTTGTTGTGTTTACATTTCAGAGGATCAAATCTGTTTAAACTTCAATCATTTTTACAAAGAGAGCAGAGATTAAATGTACATTAAGATTCTATTGTTGTCTTTATTCCAAAGATCCTTTTACACGTTCCTTTAGATTCACATTGAAAGATGTCTTTCACTTCTAGAAATGAGATCGGATTTCAGGTTCATTTTCAGCATTGAAACGTTACAATTCAAGATGTCAAAGTAAAGTAAAGGATGTAAAAGTCATGAGAGAAAAAAAATTAGAGAAGAAATTAAATGTTTTCTGTTCTTGAATCTTTTCTCTGAATTGTAAGTTTTTCATTTTAATAATTCAAACTTAAAACTCACTTAAACCAAATTAAATCGCAATTTTTAAAAAATAAAAATCCGCCGTATTTCAAACATTTTTGATGGAAACCTCCATATTGTGCTTGAAGCCAATAAATGTGAGCAGTTTCCTTCCAACCTGCAGTGAGCTGAGGTCCCTGAACGCCCCATCCGGCAGGCTGTGGATGTCGTTGCCGTGAACCATCAGGAGCTCCAGCCTCCTCAGACCGGCCAGAGATCCGTCTGTCAGCTGCTGGATGCTGTTGAAGCTGGAAACCACGAAACCAGAGGACACGCTGCCAAACATGAAATATAAATATAAACCGAATATAACACATGAAATGAAAGCGGACTGACCCCAGGTTCATGCGCTCCACGTGCCGGGGCAGCGCCGCCGGGATGGTGAGGAGGGAGCGGAAGGTGCAGTGGAGCTCCGCGGGCTGCGGGCAGGAGCAGGGCCGGGGACAGGGGGCGGCTGAGCCGGGGTCCAACAGAACCAGAACCAGCAGAGTGTGCAGGACGCAGCGGGCGGGAGGAGGATCCATCGTCATCCCTGGAGCTGAATGTGGAGGAACTACCGACACAACGCGGCTGCTTTACTTCAGGATTTTGGAATTTAGGAATTAAAAATACGTCTTCGTGAAAGTTTTATGAAGAACTTTGGTCTCTGCAGCGCTCCGGCGGAAACTTTGCCGACTCCATCCCGGTGAATGAGTCCGGTAAACCGGGCAGGTTTCAGCCTGAGAGCTCTCGAAATGTTCCATGAACTTCCTCTTAAATCATTGCAGTAAAATACAGACGCTCCTACCTTAAAAGCCTGATGTCCTCCCCGCACTGAACTCCTCGTGCTCCATTTCTATGCGCGTAAAGACAAAAAAACTAAACTCAACGGAACTTCTGACGGTGACTTTCAGACTGGAAACGATCACAGTCCAGAACTGAACACATTTAATGCAGAATCCAGAAGGAGGGAAGTTTGGGTCGAACTCAGGAGCTCAGTGCGCTGCTCCGGTGAGAGGAGGCTGGAGGAGGCTGCAGGAGGAGCTGAAGGAGGAGCTGCAGGATGCTGCAGGAGTAGCGGGAGGAGGCTGCAGGAGGAGCTGAAGGAGGCTGGAGGAGGCTGCAGGAGTAGCGGGAGGAGGCTGGAGGAGGAGCTGGAGGAGGGGGACTGACTCACAATATGACTCTTGAGATACCGTCAAACATTCCCCGGAGGAACGATGAGTTAGAGACTGTAAACGCTGAGTCAGATAAACTGGAAAGAAAAGATGAAAACAGGAGCAGCTGAGAGGACAAAGAACCTGAACACACCGAGAGGACAAAGAACCTGAAGACACCGAGAGGACAAAGAACCTGAAGACACCGAGAGGACAAAGAACCTGAGGACACTGAGTGGACAAAGAACCTAAAGACACTGAGAGGACAAAGAACCTGAAGACACCGAGAGGACAAAGAACCTGAGGACACTGAGAGGACAAAGAACCTAACAACACTGAGAGGACACGTCGGTCCACTGCAGCCTGAACTTCAGCTCCTTTAATTAACGAGACACAAACGTTGTATGTACAAAGTATTTTTGGGCTAGTTGGGAAGTTTAAGGGTCGTGATGAGTTTTGCTGCCTCGGGGAAATCCTGCTCTGATCTATAATGGCCAAATGTAGTTTATTTAATTATATAGAAAATATTCAGCTATCGAAATGCATCATTTCCATAAAACAGCAGAAAAGTGTAAAGTAACTCGTACTGTAATTGTGACAGTAAACTCAGTTCTTGTAAACATGTCGACATCTCAGACCTCAAATCACTGAATCTGGAGGTTCAGCTTCACAATCGATCTAAATCAGACAGACTGTTCAAGCAGGAACCTCCATGAATATGAACACATGAATATGAACATAAACACATGAATATGAACACATGAATATGAACATAAACACATGACTGTAAACACATGAATGTGAACACATGAATATGAACATAAACACATGAATATGAACATAAACAAATGAATATGAACACATGAATATGAACACATGAATATGAACATAAACACATTATGAACACATGAATATGAACACGGGAAGGTGAATGTGAAGGTGAAGGTGAAGATGAAGATGAAGGTGAAAGTGATGGTGAAGATGAACATGAAGGTGAAGGTGAAGATGAAGGTAGATAAACACATTAATATGAACACATGAATATGAAGACATGATTATGAACATAAACACTTTATGAACACATGAATATGAACACGGGAAGGTGAATGTGAAGGTGAAGGTGAAGGTGAAGATGAAGATGAAGGTGAAAGTGAAGGTGAAGGTGATGAAGGTGAAGGTGATGAAGGTGATGGTGAAGATGAACATGAAGGTGAAGGTGAAGATGAAGGTGAAAGTGAAGGTAGATGAAGGTGAAGGTGAAGATGAACGTGAAGGTGAGGGTGAACAGGACACACTTCCTCCAGCAGAGAGGAAATCAAAGTTCTGCAGCCTGAAACCTCATTTAACTCCAGTTTCTGGACGTGAAACTCCTGCTGACAGAACCAGAACAGAACCAGAACAAAACCAGAACCAGAACAGAACTAGAACCAGAACAGAACCAGAACAGAACCAGATCCAGGACAGAACCAGAACCAGAACAGAACCAGAACTAGAACCAGAACCAGAATAGAACCAGAACCAGAACACAGACACACACACACACACACACACACACACACACACAGACACACAGAACCAGAACGGAACCAGAACCAGTCTCACAACCAACTCACAATCACTCTCTGACACACACACACACACACACACACACACACACACACACACACACACACACACACACACACACACACACACACACACACACACACACACACACACTCACTCACTCACTCACTCACTCACTCACTCACTCACTCACTCACTCACTCACTCACTCACACACACACACTCACTCACTCACTCACTCACTCACTCACTCACTCTCACTCACTCACTCACTCACTCACTCACTCACTCACTCACTCACTCACTCACTCACTCACTCACTCACTCACTCACACACTCACTCACTCACACACTCACTCACTCACTCACTCACTCACACACTCACTCTCACACACTCACTCACTCACTCACTCACTCTCACACTCACTCACTCACTCACTCACTCTCACTCTCACACACACTCACTCTCACTCTCACTCACTCACTCTCACTCACTCACTCACTCTCTGAGGTTTGTCCTGATGTTGGTCTCTGAGTTGGTGTGAAGCGCAGCATGCTGTTGATCAGCTGCTGATTGATGGTTGTTGTACGTCTGTTTCTAATAATAGTTGCGACTGTAAACGCTGTTTCAGCATCTCTCATCCTGCCAGATGATGCAGCGACACACGTGGAACCGTTTTGAAGATGTGGAAATATCCGTTTCTGTAAGTCTGACTTTTATTCTTCTGTAACTGAGGTCGAGTTTCAGCTGCTGGAACTGTGTTTTTAGATTTTACAGTAATTAATATTATTTAATTAAATAGAGAATTAGAAGGAGGTGAGAAGGAGATGATGATGAACAACACTTCTCATCAGACTGGACAAGTTCTGGAAACAGTCAACTTCCTAAAATCAGAGATCTGAATCAAAGATCTGAATCAGAGTTATATAGTAATTCAGTTATTATTCAGTCTTTATTCAGTTATTATTCAGTCTTTATTCAGTTATTATTCAGTAATTATTCAGTCTTTATTCAGTAATAATTCAGTCATTATTCCGTTATTATTCAGTAATAATTCAGTCATTATTCCGTTATTATTCAGTAATTATTCAGTCTTTATTCAGTAATTATTCAGTAATTATTCAGTCTTTATTCAGTTATTATTCAGTCTTTATTCAGTTATTATTCAGTAATGATTCAGTCTTTATTCAGTAATTATTCAGTCATTATTCAGTTATTATTCAGTCTTCATTCAGTAATTATTCAGTCATTATTCAGTCTTTATTCAGTTATTATTCAGTCATTATTGCGTTGTTATTCAGTCTTCATTCAGTCATTATTCAGTCATTATTCAGTAATTATTCAGTCTTTATTCAGTTATTATTCAGTCATTATTGAGTTATTATTCAGTCTTCATTCAGTAATTATTCAGTCATTATTCAGTCTTTATTCAGTTATTATTCAGTCTTTATTCAGTTATTATTCAGTTATTATTCAGTCTTTATTCAGTCTTTATTCAGTAATTATTCAGTCTTTATTCAGTTATTATTCAGTCTTTATTCAGTCTTTATTCAGTCTTTATTCAGTTATTTCATTATTCAGTCATTATTCAGTCATTATTCAGTTATTATTCAGTCTTATTCATTATTCAGTCTTTATTCAGTTCATTATTCAGTCTTTATTCAGTTATTATTCAGTCTTTATTTATTCAGTCTTTATTCAGTTATTATTCAGTCTTTATTCAGTATTCATTATTCAGTCATTATTCAGTAATTATTCAGTCTTTATTCAGTAATTATTCAGTCTTTATTCAGTATTATTCAGTCTTTATTCAGTCTTTATTCAGTCTTCATTCAGTAATTATTCAGTCATTATTCTGTTATTATTCAGTCTTTATTCAGTTATTATTCAGTCATTATTCAGTTATTATTCAGTTATTATTCAGTCTTTATTCAGTAATTATTCAGTCATTATTCTGTTATTATTCAGTCTTCATTCAGTAATTATTCAGTCTTTATTCAGTTATTATTCAGTCTTTATTCAGTAATTATTCAGTCTTTATTCAGTTATTAGTTATTATTCAGTCTTTATTCAGTAATTATTCAGTCTTTATTCAGTTATTATTCAGTCTTTATTCAGTAATTATTCAGTCTTTATTCAGTTATTATTCAGTCTTTATTCAGTAATTATTCAGTCTTTATTCAGTTATTATTCCGTTATTATTCAGTCTTCATTCAGTTATCATTCAGTCTTCATTCAGTTATCATTCAGTCTTTATTCAGTTATTATTCAGTCTTTATTCAGTTATTATTCAGTCATTATTCAGTCATTATTCAGTCATTATTCCGTTATTATTCAGTCATTATTCCGTTATTATTCAGTCTTTATTTAGTTATTATTAAGTCATTATTCCGTAATTATTCAGTCATTATTCCGTTATTATTCAGTCTTTATTCTGTTATTTTTCTCCGTGGAAGCTGGTCTCTGTAACATGTGGATCCTCTGCACCCGACCGGTACCGAGACCCGGCTGAAAATAAACTCAAGGCAGTAAAAGAAGGAGAGAAAGAGGCTCCCTGTACATGTGGTTCTTGATCTCCTGATCTCCCGATGGACACATGGAACATCTGCAGAACAGAGGAGGAGGAGGTGAAGACCTGGACATATGCAGACGGAGGAGGAGGAGGTGAAGAGATCAACGCTTCATCCTTGTTCAGTCTGTTTCCAGACAGAGGTGAGGTAGGATTTATTCACACATCTGATACTCCAACAAACCTGCTCAGTCCCAGTTTGTCGGGTCATCGTCCTCCATTTTAAACCTTCAGTGTTCTTCCAGCCAGCGGCCGACTCCAGATTACAAACTGTTCTCCGACTCCAGATAACAAACTGTTCTCCGACTCCAGATTACAAACTGTTCTCCGACTCCAGATTACAAACTGTTCTCCGACTCCAGATAACAAACTGTTCTCCGACTCCAGAAAACAAACTGTTCTCCGACTCCAGAAAACAAACTGTTCTCCGACTCCAGATTACAAACTGTTCTCCGACTCCAGAAAACAAACTGTTCTCCGACTCCAGAAAACAAACTGTTCTCCGACTCCAGAAAACAAACTGTTCTCCGACTCCAGATTACAAACTGTTCTCCGACTCCAGATTACAAACTGTTCTCCGACTCCAGATTACAAACTGTTCTCCGACTCCAGATAACAAACTGTTCTCCGACTCCAGAAAACAAACTGTTCTCCGACTCCAGAAAACAAACTGTTCTCCGACTCCAGATTACAAACTGTTCTCCGACTCCAGATTACAAACTGTTCTCCGACTCCAGATTACAAACTGTTCTCCGACTCCAGATAACAAACTGTTCTCCGACTCCAGAAAACAAACTGTTCTCCGACTCCAGAAAACAAACTGTTCTCCGACTCCAGATTACAAACTGTTCTCCGACTCCAGATTACAAACTGTTCTCCGACTCCAGAAAACAAACTGTTCTCCGACTCCAGATTACAAACTGTTCTCCGACTCCAGAAAACAAACTGTTCTCCGACTCCAGATTACAAACTGTTCTCCGACTCCAGATTACAAACTGTTCTACGACTCCAGATTACAAACTGTTCTACGACTCCAGAAAACAAACTGTTCTCCGACTCCAGATTACAAACTGTTCTCCGACTCCAGATAACAAACTGTTCTCCGACTCCAGATTATGAACTGTTCTCCGACTCCAGATAACAAACTGTTCTCCGAAGAGAACAAACTGTTCTCTCCCGCTGTGCAGCAGACGGACTCTGTCTCCTGTCAGCTGGCTGCTGGTCAGAAGAGAAGAGCATCATGCAGCCGACAGTAACAAACTAATAGCAGCTGAGAGGAGCGACTGGCTGCCAGCTGGAGAACCACAGGAACATTAAACATACTAATTACAGGGATGTGGACGGCTCACATGCATTAAACACACACACGTGTGTGCAGCAGACCTGTAGAGGGACATTGAGAGCTTCCTGTGTCAGATTAGAGGCTCGATTTTATTCAACGAGGAAGAAATACACATACAAAATATATAAAAGTTACATTTGCTGATAAACTAGAGAAACTTACTTTTATTTTAAGACCTGAACAATAAAAGTTTGAAAGCTGTTGGAAATCCTGGATGATTTTATATACAAGATGAAAAAGGACATCTAGCTGCTCCTCTGTTCAACCAAAATTGCAACCTCCTACAAATATCTGTGTTAATTATTGTGTATTATGAAATGTTTTGTCTCTATGAATCCAGAGGACTCAGCTGCAGAGTGACACAGGCACTGATCTCTGTACCAGATGAGCTGTAGGGAGCTCCATCATGATGAAACTATGCATGGTAATAAGGACGTGGAGGCTCCAGTTTCATGGTGACCACCTGCTCCTCTCTGTCATGTTCCTGAATGATCTCCTGGTTCCTCTGACAGCTGAACAACAGCGATGTGTAGAGGATGACTCCTGCTCTCTACTGACATCGCTGCTCCTGCTGGTCCCACCGAGGTTTCAGTGTCAAAGCCACAGTTAAATCTCCCTCCCTGAGCGTCCTCCTGGCGGAGCAGCGTCCTCCTGGCGGAGCAACGTCCTCCTGGCGGAGCAACGTCCTCCTGGAGGAGCAGCGTCCTCCTGGCGGAGCAGCGTCCTCCTGGGCTGCAGTCAGACGCTCTGTTTCCTCAGCTGAGGAAGAGGCCGGCAGCCAGACCCATTAGTCTCCATCAGCGGAGGATCGCTCTCCAGAGAATCACGTTCAGCACTCCAGAGCAGCTGCAGGAGAACAGCGCGTATTCTGCAGTGCAGAGCTGCAGGCTGATTCACAAACACTTTAGTTTGTTTCAGTTGCAGCTGAGAGGAGGGATGAAGGATCAGTTTACCGATATCTAACCAATATCTAACCACTATCTACCCAGTATCTAACCAGTATCTAACCACTTACTAACCAGTATCTAACTAATATCTAACCAGTATTCAACCAGTATCTAGCCAGTATCTAACAGTTAATAACCAGTAACTAACCAGTATCTAACCAGTATCTAACCAATATCTAACCAGTATCTAACCAGTATCTAACCACTATCTAACCAGTATCTAATTATCTCAAATTTGCTGATGATATGCTATTAGTATCAGATAACAATGCTCCAAACCTTGATACTGCAAGCAGGAAATGCGGCTTAAAAATGAACACTAAAAAGACCAACGTTATGGCAGGCACCGTAACGACACCCAAGACAATAATTGTAACTGTTATACAACGAGAACACGTGGAAGAATACATCTGCTGGGGACAAAGATTCACCTTAACTGAGAAAAACCAGGAGAATGAAATAAGAAGGCAGATAAAAGCAGGATGGCAAGCATTTGGGAGACACAGTGCAATCATGAAGAGAAACCTCCCAATATGTCTAAAGAGGAAAAATATTCAACCAGTGCATCATACCGGTCATGACATCTTTCAAAAACATGGACACTGACAACTAAAATGGAAAATAAACTCTCCTCAGCTCAACACAATATGGAACGCAGCATACTAAGTATCACATACAAAGATAGAAAAACAAACAGGTGGATAAGGGAACAAACTAAAGTGCTAGACATCATGAAAACCATCAAAAACAAAGAGTGGACTTGGGCAGGTCATTTGGCGAGGCGAACGGATGGAAGATGGAGTACAGAAATCACTACATGGACACCAATAGAAGGCAAAACAAATAGAGGAAGACAGCGGAAGAGATGGAGAGATTAAATCCAATACTACTGGGGCGCTACCAACTGATATAATTTTGCAAGGGACAGAAAGTATAACCAGTATCTAACCAGTATCTAACCACTATCTAACCAGTATCTAACCACTTTATAACCACTATCTAACAAGTACCTAACCAGTATGGTTAGATAGAACGACTATAAACGACTGTAAAGTCCTTGCATGACCTACATTTATATAAACGACTGTAAAGTCCTTAAACGAGCTACATTTCCATAAATTACACTGTAAAGTCCTTACATGACCTACATTTCCATAACCTACACTATAAAGTCCTTACATGACCTACATTTATATAAACTACACTGTAAAGCCCTCACATGACCTACATTTATGTAAACTACACTGTAAAATCCTCACATTACCTACATTTATATAGACTACTGTAAAGTCCTTACATGACCTACATTAATACAAACGACTGTAAAGTCCTGAGATTACCTACATTTATATAAACGACTGTAAAGTCCTTACATGACCTAAATTTATATAAACTATAATGTAAAGTCCTTACATGATCTACACTTACATAAACTTCAGGAGATGTCATCAGGAAGCACTGCATCAACTTCCATTGTTATGCAGATGACACTCAGCTATATCTTTCTATAAAACCAGATGAAACTAATCAGTTAGTAAAACTTGAAGCCTGTCTAAAAGACGTAAAGGCCTGAATGACCAAAAACTTCCTGTTTCTAAATTCAGACAAAACAGAAGTTCTTGTACTTGGTCCTAAACACCCCAGAAACTCTTTCTGTAATCACTTAGTTACTCTAGATGACATTGTCTTGGCCTCCAGCAAAACTGTGAGGAACCTTGGAGTCATCTTTGATGAGGATTTGTCCTTTAGACACCATATAAAGCAAATCTCCAGAACTGCCTTCTTTCATCTACTTAATATTAATAAAATCAGGAAAATCCTTCCTCAGCGTGACGCAGAAAAACTCATTCATGTGTTTGTTACTTCTAGACTAGATTATTGTAATTCCTTGTTGTTAGGATGTCCAAATTACTCTTTAAAAACCTGCAGCTGATCCAAAATGCTGCAGCAAGAGTACTGATGGGATTTAACAAGAGAGATCATATTTCTCCAGTTTTATCTTCTCTTCACTGGCTTCCTGTGAAATCAAGAATATAATTTAAAGTTCTCTTGATGACTTACAAAGCTCTACATGACCAGGCTCCATCATATCTTAGAGATCTTATGGAACCATATAATCCTAGCAGAGCACTTCTCTCTCAGTACGCTGGTCTACTTGTGGTTCCTAGAGTTTCCAGAAGTAGAATGGGAGGCGGAGCTTCAGTGTTCAGGCTCCTCCCCTGTGGAACCAGCTCCCAGTTTGTGTTGGAGGGGCAGAAACCCTCTCTAGCTTTAAGATTAGACTCAAAACGTTCCTTCTTGATAAAGCCTATAGTTAGGGCTGGCTCAGGTAGACCTGAACCAACCCTTAGTTATGCTGTTATAGGCCGAGGCTGCTGGAGGACCTCGTTACATGCTGAGCTTCTTTTCTTTCCTCCTACTCTTTAACTGACTCATACCTCACCATCTTCTTCTCTCTCATAGTTTCTTCTTATTGTCTGTTGTCTCCATTCAGTTCCTTCGCTCGTATAGTTTCTGTTCTTTCTTTTCCAGATGTCCCGTCATGGAGCTGCATGTCTCTGCTCTGCGCTTGTCGTCTCCACCAACAGTTCTTCTCTTCTATCTCTATGCTGTCCTTTTCTGTCTCTGCTCTCCTCTCACACCAACCAGTGGAGGCAGATGGCCGCCCACCTCTGATCCTGGTTCTGGTAACAGATGCTCTGCCCACCTCTGATCCTGGTTCTGGTAACAGATGCTCCGCCCACCTCTGAGCCTGGTTCTGTTAACCGACCAATCAGAGCACGGAGCCGAAAGTAAAGGAACATTGTGTAATTTCGCGACATTTAACCAGTTTAACTACGTCACTAAATTCACCATCTTTATTTCTGCTCCTAAAATAAACATACTGTCACATGTTGTTTTGTATCTTGTGTTTTCCAGGATGTGTTTTTAGTTTATAAAAAGATAATAGGTTTAAATGAACTCTAAAGAACATTTGTGAACATGTTCGGACCCGGTGGAAAGAATCAGAATTGCTGACTCATGACTTATGAGTAAAACATGCAAAGGTCATCGGGACCAGCGCTGAGGTGAAAGGTCATCGGGCCCAGCGCTGAGGTGAAAGGTCATCGGGCCCAGCGCTGAGGTGAAAGGTCATGCAGTTATCCAACTGAAAGAGGAGATTTCAACCAAACCTTTACAATAGAGATGCCTGCAGGTAGAAGCAGTCTGAGGTACCTGTGCAGGTGTCCCACCATCGGACCCCCCAGGGCGTCACCGACCGGCCGGGCGGGTTCAGCACACGCTGTCGTCCCTCTCATTAGTCTTTAGAGCAGATTACAGCAGATCCACCAGGAGCTTTAACTGGTGACTTGTTGATGTTTTCAAAACATACTGGGAGGAAAACAGGCCGTTAATGTTTGAATGCAGTGAAACCTTCTGAATCTTCTTCATCCAGACTGCAGGAGGCCAGGCGGGTGGCGGACTATCTATGGTTGGGTGTGTGAGTTCAGTGTCCTCTCCTCCCCCAGCAGGGTGTGGTGCCTTCAGGACCCCCACTGATGACAGGAACCCCGACGAGCGCTGCGAACACGAGCGCTGCTGACCTGTCATTACGACACATCACAGGACACGCAAACAAGCTGTTGTTTGGCCAGGTGGAGCTTCAGCTGATTCACAGTCTGTACATTCCTTCTAATGTGATGTCACGAGTTCAACCTTCAGACAGACATCATGCTGTCAATCAAAGCTCACTTCCACTTTATTAGAGCCCGAGCACCGAGAATCGGTGCGAAAGCCCTGTTGTATTTTGTAAGGATGTTGGTCGTTCTTCTTCTTCTTACGTAAAGTGATTTTCCTTTTTGGAGGCTTCATCATATTCAAAAGCTCATGAAAGTGGAAACACATTTGTCTCCCGGTGAAACATTTCGTATTCTGGTGGAGTCGCGAGTGGGCGTGGCCAAACGTCTCGAGAGCGCCCCCTAAAGAGATGCCCCGGCGCCCACATTTACCTAAATTCACCAAATCCGGTGGACACGTGTATCACACCTAGACGCACAAAAAAGTTACATTGCACCGTTATGTTAACTTGACAGGAAGTCCACCATTTTGAATTTAGTCACCATTTTGGGCGATTCTGACACGTTGTACTTTGTCGGACCGACTTGAATTTAGGTTCTCTGGATAGAAAACGTGTTTGGGATTAAAAGTTATCAAAATAATTTGTTTTCGTCGATGTGTGTGCCCGTAAGAGGGGGCCATTTTGAATGTCTCGCCATGAAACTGGGAGTTGCTTTAAATCTTATATACAGTGGGTACGGAAAGTATTCAGACCCCTTTAAATTTTTCACTCTTTGTTTCATTGCAGCCATTTGCTAAAATCAAAAAAGTTCATTTTATTTCTCATTAATGTACACTCAGCACCCCATCTTGACAGAAAAAAACTGAAATGTAGAAATTTGTGCAAATGTATTAAAAAAGAAAAACTGAAATATCACATGGTCATAAGTATTCAGACCCTTTGCTGTGACACTCATATTTAACTCACATGCTGTCCATTTCTTCTGATCCTCCTTGAGATGGTTCTACTCCTTCATTGGAGTCCAGCTGTATTAATTAAACTGATTGGACTTGATTAGGAAAGGCACACACCTGTCTATATAAGACCTTACAGCTCACAGTGCATGTCAGAGCAAATGAGAATCATGAGGTCGAAGGAACTGTCCAAGGAGCTCAGAGACAGAGTTGTGGCAAGGCACAGATCTGGCCAAGGTTACAAAACAATTTCTGCAGCACTCAAGGTTCCTAAGAGCACAGTGGCCTCCATAATCCTTAAATGGAAGAAGTTTGGGACGACCAGAACTCTTCCTAGACCTGGCCGTCCAGCCAAACTGAGCAATCGTGGGAGAAGAGTCTTGGTGAGAGAGGTAAAGAAGAACCCAAAGATCACTGTGGCTGAGCTCCAGAGATGCAGTAGGGAGATGGGAGAAAGTTCCACAAAGTCAACTATCACTGCAGCCCTCCACCAGTCGGGGCTTTATGGCAGAGTGGCCCGACGGAAGCCTCTCCTCAGTGCAAGACATATGAAAGCCCGCATAGAGTTTGACAAAAAACACATGAAGGACTCCCAGACTATGAGAAATAAGATTCTCTGGTCTGATGAGACCAAGATTGAACTTTTTGGCGTTAATTCTAAGCGGTATGTGTGGAGAAAACCAGGCACTGCTCATCACCTGCCCAATACAATCCCAACAGTGAAACATGGTGGTGGCAGCATCATGCTATGGGGGTGTTTTTCAGCTGCAGAGACAGGACGACCGGTTGCAATTGAAGGAAAGATGAATGCGGCCAAGTACAGAGATATCCTGGAAGAAAACCTCTTCCAGAGTGCTCTGGACCTCAGACTGGGCCGAAGGTTCACCATCCAACAAGACAATGACCCGAAGCACACAGCTAAAATAACAAAGGAGTGGCTTCGGAACAACTCTGTGACCATTCTTGACTGGCCCAGCCAGAGCCCTGACCTAAACCCAATGGAGCATCTCTGGAGAGACCTGAAAATGTCTGTCCACCAACGTTCACCATCCAACCTGACGGAACTGGAGAGGATCTGCAAGGAAGATTGGCAGAGGATCCCCAAATCCAGGTGTGAAAAGCTTGTTGCATCATTCCCAAGAAGACTCATGGCTGTACGAGCTCAAAAGGGTGCTTCTACTCAATACTGAGCAAAGGGTCTGAATACTTATGACCATGTGATATTTCAGTTTTTCTTTTTTAATAAATTTGCACCAATTTCTACATTTCTGTTTTTTTCTGTCAAGATGGGGTGCTGAGTGTACATTAATGAGAAATAAAATGAACTTTTTTGATTTTAGCAAATGGCTGCAATGAAACAAAGAGTGAAAAATTTAAAGGGGTATGAATACTTTCCGTACCCACTGTATATGGACCGACCTTCTCCAAACATCACAGGTATGATAACAGCCCCGCCCTGAAGACCCCTGTGGGGTAATATTCGCTCATAGTCATAGCGCCCCCTGTTGGCCACTGGAAATGACACTTTTCATACTTTCACATTCTAGCTGGTTGATCCCATGAACGTAAAGTCGGGTCACAATAACCTAAACATGTAGCTGATGATATATTGAGACATGCGTTCGACTTTGTCAATGGGTGTCACCGTGACGATGCGGCAAAGTTTGATGTCTCGCCGTGACACAGGAAGTTGATGTTTAAGGTCAAAGGATGTTTGAAACCTCATGAAACGTGTCACATACATCCGGCGTGGAGAGACGATACATCTGGTGTGTTTTGCGAGTGGGCGTGGCCAAACGGCTCGCCAGCACCCCCTGCTGGAGACAGGAAACGAGACAAAAATAGCAACCTTAAGCGGGTATACGCGGTCCCTCACGTGCTGCACGTCGGGGAGGCGGCTTCGGGGAGGCGGCGTGCCGGAGTGCGAGGGCCCGTACATCACTGTTTGCAGTTTTAATTTATATTGATGTTCTCCAGGTTTAATCTCACCTGCAGGTTATACTGGGTTATACTGGGTCAGACTGGGTCAGACTGGGTCAGACTGGGTCAGACTGAGTAAGACTGGATCAGATCAACTTTTTAACATCTTGAAATAACTCATCAAAGAAAAACAACTCCAAACAAACACGTCAGTGGACTTCTGGAAACAGAGTTTTAGTTTGTATCCTAAATTGCAAACAGGCCGTGTTTGAGGCAGAACGAGGAGCCTGTTGCCATGGCAACACAGTTGAGTTGGTCCACAGTGGATGTTTCCCCTCAGACGGTCCCAGCTGGTGTCTCCTGAGCTCACGATCCTCCTCCGGTCTCAGACAGTGAAGCTCCGCCCCTCTTGAAACGTGATGTCATCAGAACAGTGATGGATTCTTCCTGTTGTGCATCGTTGGAAGGAAAAGTTCAGACGAGTCGGGTTCAGGAGAGAAAACGTTTAAAGTTTTTTATTGGCGTTTCCTGTCAGTGAGGCCTTATAGGCCAGCGGTAGCTCAGCGCTGCCTGAAGGCTCTACAGAGGGTTTTTATTAGTCAGACGGTCGCGACGGAGACACTCCAGACACAACATGACTCATGTTTCCACTGGAAACGTAACGACTTCATTAACACCATCGAACTGAAGGATGGAGACGGTCTCACCTCTAACGACTGGAAAACGCAGAGTCGGTATTTCCTGGTGAGGCGGTTAACCAAACAACCACCAACACCGTTCCTTCTTAATTAAGACCAACAGCTCCTAATATCAACCATCTGAGCTGGACTGGAACGACGAGGCAGCGCTGCTCTCTGGCAGCCCCTCCTGGCCGTCACAGGAACTGCAGCAGCAGTGATGACTCATGATTTCCTCCTCAACTCAGAGGTCCGAACGTGTTCAGAGAGAAGAAACACAGCGACCAGTTTCAGGAAGTTTTCAAAGTCAGCTTTGATTCGATACTTCAGGGAAAAGTTAAGGGAACTCCTCCTTCCAGCTTTGAGCCACTCGTCTGTTTTCCTGACCTCTTAATGTTGTTAAAGCGTCTCAGACACTTCAGATGAAACATGAACTTTGTCTGAAACACATTTGCTGTTTAAGAAAACTTTATTCGATTGTTTTGTCGGGGCATCAGCTCCTGGTCGCGCCTCCCAAGAAAAGATGGTCTCGGGAGAGTCCTCGGTGGGAGGGGTCGGTGGGAGGAGTGAGTGGGAGGAGTGGGTGGGAGGAGTGGGTGGGAGGAGTCGGTGGGAGACTTCAAGGATGGAGAAACCTGGCGGGTGATGGGAGGAGCTGCTGATCTGAACCTGGATGAGGTTTGGTTGTTTGGACATAACGAACGTGTTGCAGCGTCAGATGGTTCCTCAGTGAACCAGGTAGCAGAACATCAGCTGGACATCAGTGATGGACGTTGTGAAGAGAGGAGCAGTCAGCTGATCAGCCGGTGGGACAGTCGGCTGGAAAGACCTGAAAACCCAAACGTATCGTGAATGTTAACGGGGAACGTCATTTACAGTCGTGAAATAAAACTGTTTCCCATTTTTCATACAAATTTAATCCTTTCTGCCTTTTCTTTGTTAAATTCGTAGCATGTTTGCTAGCCGGCTAATATCCCAGATGTTGCTGTGTCGCTGGTGTAAGAAGTACTGACAGCTAATTGGCTAACGTGTCACAATGGGGCAGGATGTCTTTGAATCTGATTGGATAGAAATTTAAAACATTTATTTTCCAGGAAACTTTGTTTTATTGAATGTATGTAGATGAAAACAAGAAACGGAAAACTTCTGAGACAAATTAAAGCTGCATGGATTAATATTTTGTATTAAAAGTGGATCAAATGACCTCGAGAACTGTTCATATTTTCACTTTAAAAATGACAAAAACAATGAATTAATTACTCATAATGGCAGTTAATTTCTACCAATCCAATAATGATTTAACGTTTTGACTGTTTCCAATCATGTCATTTTAAAGCCTTTTATTTGGTCTGTAACTGTGAATACCAGATAGAGGTCAAATAAAGGTCAAATAAAGGTCACTGCAGGAATGTTTCTATCATTGTTATGTGGAAAACGATGAGAGAATATTTCCTCTTATAGCTCATCATTAAAGAATAATAAATAAAAAGGGTTTCAGGAGGGCGGCCGACCTTCAGGGGCTCTCAGGTGACGGCAGGAGGCAGAGCGAGGAAGCGGAGGAGACAGAAGGAGGAGCTACGACAAGGGGGAGCTAGGAGCTAGAAGGAGGAGCAAGGCGGAGGCGGAGCTGGAAGGAGGAGCTATGAGGAAGAGGAGGGTGAAAGGACAAGGCGGGACCAGAGACAGGATGTGTTTTTTTCTTCAGGTTTCAGTCTTCATACAAACATGTCACTGCTCATGGTTACCATGGTTACAGTATAAAGGGAGTCCGTGGGTATTAAAAGGCATCGTTATGTACCGGCTAGAAAACGATGATGATTGACAGGACACAAACAAAACGAAGCAGCATGTTGGTCGACTCAGCAGGAAAAAGCTTCAGGTATAAAGACAGGTTTGTGTTTAAATTCTGTACCAATACTTTAAATGTTATGATCGATATTATTTATATTATTGATTGACATGATCATATGTCGGTATAAACATTTATTCTAAATGCAGTTCAGGCTTCATTTAACAGTTCAGGATGTGTTTAACAGTCTTAAAGGGGGATGGTTACACTGCAAGTGGAGGAGGTGCATTGTGGGTAATGTAGGCATCAGGTTGGAACAAGGAAGAAAAAGCCGCGACAGAGGGACATGGCGATTGGCTGACAGGTGGTGTGACATCACAGGCAGCAGCATGAGACAGGTGATGTATTTACAGTGACGAGCTGCCGTCATGTCGTCGGACGGGTTCAGCTGACGGACCTTCCTGCCGAGTCAGCAGCTTTCTGATTGGTCAGTGGAAGCATCATCATGTGAAGCAGCTCTGACTCACTTCTGTACAAACTAGCATGAAGACATGACTGTAGTTCTTCTGGGATTGTTTTCATCATAAATTCATGTTTTACGTGAGTTTTTTTGCAGAGAATAAAATGCATGCACAGATGAATTATAAATGATTGTAAAGGAGTTATTTTTGTTTGCTTCTGTTGACGTTTTGCAGAAAAATGGCGGGAATTTAGCAAAAATTACAAACTCCTGCAAATATTGCAAAAAATTGTTTGGATTTGTGTTAACAATTGAGATCACATGATCACACGGAGCTGAAAAATGATGGCAGCTGGTCACAGAATGCAGTTTGTTTACTAGAAGCAGTGAAATGTCTTTTTATAATAATTTATGTTATAATGAGATAAAGAAGAAGATCAGTCAGTTAATCAGATGATAAAATCACTCGGAGGAGGCGTGTCGGTCGACGGCGTCACGGTGGATGTGATTGGATGATGGGATGTGGTGAGGTCATCAGGGTGGATGTGATTGGATGATGGGATGTGGTGAGGTCATCAGGGTGGATGTGATTGGATGATGGGATGTGGTGAGGTCATCAGGGTGGATGTGATTGGATGATGGGATGTGGTGAGGTCATCAGGGTGGATGTGATTGGATGATGGGGTGTGGTGAGGTCATCAGGGTGGACCGTTGGAGCGTTTCAGGTGTTTCTGGGTTCCAGGGAGGAGGTGCAGGTGGAGGAGGTGCAGAGAGCCGACGGTGAGGATGAACTGTCAGAGCATGCTGCCGTCATCAGTGTCTGACATGTGGTCGTCACCACGGAAACACAATGCATCAATCACAAGTTCAAATTGATCAAATGACTAATAATAATAATACATATTGCCGTATTTAAACGGCTTTGGAGGAGCGGTGAGGCACACGTCACATGACAGGAAGTTTTATTTTGAAAGGGGGAGACTGCAGTGGGAGGAGTTAATATTAAAGCTCTCAGTGAGGAGGAGGATGATGATGATGATGAAGATGAAGACAGGATGTCGTCTGCAGACCAGGGGTTCTGCTGCACACTGATGTAAGGCACCTTTTAACAAAGTGCTTCCTGTCACGCATTTCAAAATAAAGCGTGGCCCTGCAGACAGTGGAGCCGGTCCGGGTCGACCCGAGGCCGGCGGGCCGAGCAGCACCAGCGTATGTCAATCAAAGAGTTTTAAAGAGAAGGATATAAAAGATGAGCTATAAAAACAGACCTGATGTTCTCTGGTTGAACCCACAAACTAACAGTCTGTTCTTCTTTTTGCATATCAGCAGGTTCAGAGAAAAACATGATACAAAAGAAGAAAACCAAAGAAGAAGAGGTTTGACTGGAGTCAGATAAATAAAACAAAGGGTCTCGTGGTGATGATGTCACAGCGTCTGATAAACAGCAGCTGGTCCATAAATAAAGCGGCTCAGAAGTTGTGGAAGACCTCCAGGTCCTTGGGAGGGACGGGGGGGTCCTTCTTCCAGTCCTCCTCCGGGTACACGTCGAAGTTGGACGTGTCGCCATCGTGGGAAACTTTAGGGACGATGGGAGGCTGAGGACAGGGACAGGACAGAGGTCAGAGGTTAAAGGTCAGAGGTGACTCTTGGCACATTTTTCAACTTTTATGACAATAATTTAACCCGAATAGAAATATCGATGTCACAGATAGAAAATCCTGAAAAACAGTTAGTCACCGATTAATATAAGAGCGCTCCGTGTTGTATGTTCTGATGAAGACTGCTCCGTGTTGTATGTTCTGATGAAGACTGCTCTGTGTGGTATGTTCTGATGAAGACTGGTCTGTGTGTTGTATGTTCTGATGAAGACTGCTCCGTGTTGTATGTTCTGATGAAGACTGCTGTGTGTTGTATGTTCTGATGAAGACTGCTGTGTGTTGTATGTTCTGATGAAGACTGCTCCGTGTTGTATGTTCTGATGAAGACTGCTGTGTGTTGTATGTTCTGATGAAGACTGCTGTGTGTTGTATGTTCTGATGAAGACTGCTGTGTGTTGTATGTTCTGATGAAGACTGCTCCGTGTTGTATGTTCTGATGAAGACTGCTGTGTGTTGTATGTTCTGATGAAGACTGCTGTGTGTTGTATGTTCTGATGAAGACTGCTGTGTGTTGTATGTTCTGATGAAGACTGCTGTGTGTTGTATGTTCTGATGAAGACTGCTGTGTGTTGTATGTTCTGATGAAGACTGCTGTGTGTTGTATGTTCTGATGAAGACTGCTGTGTGTTGTATGTTCTGATGAAGACTGCTGTGTGTTGTATGTTCTGATGAAGACTGCTGTGTGTTGTATGTTCTGATGAAGACTGCTGTGTGTTGTATGTTCTGATGAAGACTGCTGTGTGTTGTATGTTCTGATGAAGACTGCTCCGTGTTGTATGTTCTGATGAAGACTGCTGTGTGTTGTATGTTCTGATGAAGACTGCTGTGTGTTGTATGTTCTGATGAAGTGTGTTGTATGTTCTGATGAAGACTGCTCCGTGTTGTATGTTCTGATGAAGACTGCTGTGTGTTGTATGTTCTGATGAAGACTGCTCCGTGTTGTATGTTCTGATGAAGACTGCTCCGTGTTGTATGTTCTGATGAATACTGCTTTGTGTTGTATGTTATGATGAAGACTGCTGTGTGTTGTATGTTATGATGAAGGTGTACCTTCGGCTTCCTCAAAGGAACGGCCTCCCAGTCGATGGTCTTGAACCAGCGGTGCTTCTTCACGTCGTCAGCTCCGTTCTGAAACAGATGAACATGGAAGTGTACATGAAGACTGAAAAACACACACGTTAAAGTCTCCACACGTTAAAGTCTCCAAACGTTAAAGCGTTAAAGTCGCCACGCGTTAAAGTCGCCACACGTTAAAGTCTCCACACGTTAAAGTCTCCAAATATTATCAGTATTATCATCTATTATCAGTATTATTATTTATTATCATCTATTACTATCTATTATCAGTATTATCATCTATTATCAGTATTATCATCTATTATCAGTATTATTATCTATTATCAGTATTATCATCTATTATCAGTATTATTATCTATTATCAGTATTATCATCTATTATCAGTATTATTATCTATTATCATCTATTACTATCTATTATCAGTATTATTATCTATTATCAGTATTATCATCTATTATCAGTATTATTATCTATTATCATCTATTATCCGTATTATCATCTATTATCAGTATTATCATCTATTATCAGTATTATTATCTATTATCATCTATTATTATCAGTATTATCATCTATTATCATCTATTATCAGTATTATTATCTATTATCAGTCAGTATTATCATCTATTATCAGTATTATTATCTATTATCAGTATTATCATCTATTATCAGTATTATTATCTATTATCATCTATTACTATCTATTATCAGTATTATTATCTATTATCAGTATTATCATCTATTATCATCTATTGTCAGTATTATTATCTATTATCAGTATTATCATCTATTATCAGTATTATTATCTATTATCATCTATTATTATCTATTATCAGTATTATCATCTATTATTATCTATTATCAGTATTATCATCTATTATCAGTATTCTCATCTATTATCAGTATTATCATCTATTATCAGTATTATCATCTATTATCATCTATTATCAGTATTATTATCTATTATCAGTATTATCTATTATCATCTATTATTATCTATTATCAGTATTATCTATTATCATCTATTATTATCTATTATCAGTATTATCATCTATTATCAGTATTCTCATCTATTATCAGTATTATCATCTATTATCAGTATTATTATCTATTATCATCTATTATCAGTATTATTATCTATTATCAGTATTATCTATTATCAGTATTATCATCTATTATCAGTATTATTATCTATTATCATCTATTATCAGTATTATCATCTATTATCAGTATTATTATCTATTATCAGTATTATTATCTATTATCAGTATTATCATCTATTGTCAGTATTATTATCTATTATCACCTATTACTATCTATTATCAGTATTATCATCTATTATCAGTATTATTATCTATTATCATCAGTATTATTATCTATTATCAATATTATCATCTATTATCAGTATTATTATCTATTATCAGTATTATCATCTATTATCAGTATTATTATCTATTATCAGTATTATCATCTATTATCAGTATTATTATCTATTATCATCTATTATCAGTATTATTATCTATTATCAGTATTATCATCTATTATCAGTATTATTATCTATTACTATCTATTATCAGTATTATCATCTATTATCAGTATTATTATCTATTATCATCTATTATCCGTATTATCATCTATTATCAGTATTATTATCTATTATCATCTATTATTATCAGTATTATCATCTATTATCATCCATTATCAGTATTATTATCTATTATCATCTATTATCCGTATTATCATCTATTATCAGTATTATCATCTATTATCAGTATTATTATCTATTATCATCTGTTATTATCAGTATTATCATCTATTATCATCTATTATCAGTATTATTATCTATTATCAGTATTATCATCTATTATCAGTATTATCATCTATTATCAGTATTATCATCTATTATCATCTATTATTATCTATTATCAGTATTATCAACTATTATTATCTATTATCAGTATTATCATCTATTATCATCTATTATCAGTATTATCATCTATTATCAGTATTATCATCTATTATCAGTATTATTATCTATTATCATCTATTATCAGTATTATTATCTATTATCAGTATTATCTATTATCAGTATTATCATCTATTATCAGTATTATTATCTATTATCATCTATTATGATCTATTATCAGTATTATCATCTATTATCAGTATTATCATCTATTATCAGTATTATTATCTATTATCAGTATTATTATCTATTATCAGTATTATCATCTATTGTCAGTATTATTATCTATTATCACCTATTACTATCTATTATCAGTATTATCATCTATTATCAGTATTATTATCTATTATCAGTATTATTATCTATTATCAATATTATCATCTATTATCAGTATTATTATCTATTATCAGTATTATCATCTATTATCAGTATTATTATCTATTATCAGTATTATCATCTATTATCAGTATTATTATCTATTATCATCTATTATCAGTATTATTATCTATTATCAGTATTATCATCTATTATCAGTATTATTATCTATTACTATCTATTATCAGTATTATCATCTATTATCAGTATTATTATCTATTATCATCTATTATCAGTATATATCTATTATCAGTATTATTATCTATTATCAGTATTATCATCTATTATCAGTATTATTATCTATTATCATCTATTATCCGTATTATCATCTATTATCAGTATTATCATCTATTATCAGTATTATTATCTATTATCATCTGTTATTATCAGTATTATCATCTATTATCATCTATTATCAGTATTATTATCTATTATCAGTATTATCATCTATTATCAGTATTATCATCTATTATCAGTATTATCATCTATTATCATCTATTATTATCTATTATCAGTATTATCAACTATTATTATCTATTATCAGTATTATCATCTATTATCATCTATTATCAGTATTATCATCTATTATCAGTATTATCATCTATTATCAGTATTATTATCTATTATCATCTATTATCAGTATTATTATCTATTATCATCTATTATCAGTATTATTATCTATTATCAGTATTATCTATTATCAGTATTATCATCTATTACCAGTATTATTATCTATTATCATCTATTATGATCTATTATCAGTATTATCATCTATTATCAGTATTATTATCTATTATCAGTATTATCATCGATTATCATCTATTATCAGTATTATCATCTATTATCAGTATTATTATCTATTATCAGTATTATCATCTATTATCAGTATTATTATCTATTATCACCTATTACTATCTATTATCAGTATTATCATCTATTATCAGTATTATTATCTATTATCAGTATTACCATCTATTATCACTATTATTATCTATTATCAGTATTATCATCTATTATCAGTATTATTATCTATTATCAGTATTATCATCTATTATCAGTATTATTATCTATTACTATCTATTATCAGTATTATCATCTATTATCAGTATTATTATCTATTATCATCTATTAACAGTATTATTATCTATTATCATATATTATCCGTATTATCATCTATTATCAGTATTATTATCTATTATCAGTATTATCATCTATTATCAGTATTATTATCTATTATCATCTATTATCAGTATTATTATCTATTATCATCTATTATCAGTATTATCATCTATTATCATCTATTATTATCTATTATCAGTATTATCAACTATTATTATCTATTATCAGTATTATCATCTATTATCATCTATTATCAGTATTATCATCTATTATCAGTATTATTATCTATTATCATCTATTATCAGTATTATTATCTATTATCATCTATTATCAGTATTATTATCTATTATCAGTATTATCTATTATCAGTATTATCATCTATTACCAGTATTATTATCTATTATCATCTATTATGATCTATTATCAGTATTATCATCTGTTATCAGTATTATTATCTATTATCAGTATTATCATCGATTATCATCTATTATCAGTATTATCATCTATTATCAGTATTATTATCTATTATCAGTATTATCATCTATTATCAGTATTATTATCTATTATCACCTATTACTATCTATTATCAGTATTATCATCTATTATCAGTATTATTATCTATTATCAGTATTACCATCTATTATCACTATTATTATCTATTATCAGTATTATCATCTATTATCAGTATTATTATCTATTATCAGTATTATCATCTATTATCAGTATTATTATCTATTACTATCTATTATCAGTATTATCATCTATTATCAGTATTATTATCTATTATCATCTATTAACAGTATTATTATCTATTATCATATATTATCCGTATTATCATCTATTATCAGTATTATCATCTATTATCAGTATTATTATCTATTATCATCTATTACTATCTATTATCAGTATTATTATCTATTATCAGTATTATCATCTATTATCATCTATTATCAGTATTATTATCTATTATCAGTATTATCATCTATTATCAGTATTATTATCTATTATCATCTATTACTATCTATTATCAGTATTATTATCTATTATCAGTATTATCATCTATTATCAGTATTATTATCTATTATCATCTATTATTATCTATTATCAGTATTATCATCTATTATTATCTATTATCAGTATTATCATCTATTATCATCTATTATCAGTATTATCATCTATTATCAGTATTATTATCAGTATTATCATCTATTATCAGTATTATTATCTATTATCATCTATTATCAGTATTATTATCTATTATCAGTATTATCATCTATTATCAGTATTATTATCTATTATCATCTATTATTATCTATTATCAGTATTATCATCTATTATCATCTATTATCAGTATTATCATCTATTATCAGTATTATCATCTATTATCAGTATTATTATCAGTATTATCATCTATTATCAGTATTATTATCTATTATCATCTATTATCAGTATTATTATCTATTATCAGTATTATCTATTATCAGTATTATCATTTATTATCAGTATTATCATCTATTATCAGTATTATCATCTATTATCAGTATTATCATCT
Organism: Brachyistius frenatus; assembly: GCF_029030835.1. Lineage (NCBI taxonomy): Eukaryota > Metazoa > Chordata > Actinopteri > Embiotocidae > Brachyistius > Brachyistius frenatus. The sequence goes on from NW_027210896.1 coordinate 229,061, forward strand.
ATTATCAGTATTATTATCTATTATCACCTATTACTATCTATTATCAGTATTATCATCTATTATCAGTATTATCTATTATCAGTATTATCATCTATTATCATCTATTATCAGTATTATCATCGATTATCATCTATTATCAGTATTATTATCTATTATCATCTATTATCCGTATTATCATCTATTATCCGTATTATCATCTATTATCAGTATTATTATCTATTATCCGTATTATCATCTATTATCAGTATTATCATCTATTATCAGTATTATCATCTATTATCAGTATTATTATCTATTATCAGTATTATCATCAATTATCAGTATTATCATCTATTATCCGTATTATCATCTATTATCAGTATTATCATCTATTATCAGTATTATTATCTATTATCAGTATTATCATTGATTATCATCTATTATCAGTATTATTATCTATTATCATCTATTATCCGTATTATCATCTATTATCAGTATTATTATCTATTATCACCTATTACTATCTATTATCCGTATTATCATCTATTATCAGTATTATCATCTATTGTCAGTATTATTATCTATTATCACCTATTACTATCTATTATCAGTATTATCATCTATTATCAGTATTATCATCTATTATCAGTATTATTATCTATTATCCGTATTATCATCTATTATCAGTATTATCATCTATTATCAGTATTATCATCTATTGTCAGTATTATTATCTATTATCAGTATTATTATCTATTATCAGTATTATCATCTATTATCAGTATTATTATCTATTATCACCTATTACTATCTATTATCAGTATTATCATCTATTGTCAGTATTATCATCTATTATCAGTATTATTATCTATTATCAGTATTATCATCTATTGTCAGTATTATCATCTATTATCAGTATTATTATCTATTATCAGTATTACCATCTATTATCAGTATTATTATCTATTATCATCTATTATCCGTATTATTATCTATTATCATCTATTATCCGTATTATTATCTATTATCATCTATTATCCGTATTATTATCTATTATCAGTATTATTATCTATTATCCGTATTATCATCTATTATCAGTATTATTATCTATTATCACCTATTACTATCTATTATCAGTATTATCATCTATTGTCAGTATTATCATCTATTATCAGTATTATTATCTATTATCCGTATTATCATCTATTATCAGTATTATCATCTATTGTCAGTATTATTATCTATTATCAGTATTATTATCTATTATCAGTATTATCATCTATTATCAGTATTATTATCTATTATCACCTATTACTATCTATTATCAGTATTATCATCTATTGTCAGTATTATCATCTATTATCAGTATTATTATCTATTATCAGTATTATTATCTATTATCAGTATTACCATCTATTATCAGTATTATTATCTATTATCATCTATTATCCGTATTATTATCTATTATCATCTATTATCAGTATTATTATCCGTATTATCATCTATTATCCGTATTATTATCTATTATCATCTATTATCAGTATTATACTCTATTATCCGTATTATTATCTATTATCATCTATTATCAGTATTATACTCTATTATCAGTATTATTATCTATTATCCGTATTATCATCTATTATCAGTATTATTATCTATTATCATCTATTATCCGTATTATTATCTATTATCAGTATTATCATCTATTATCATTTATTATCAGAGATCTGGAGGAGGATTAGACAACAGAAAACCTCGTTTAGTGACTCATCACTGATCGAGGGACGTACGGAGGCCCAGCAGGGCCAACACCATCACACAACTCACTCAGGCTGTTGTCTGATCCTCCAGCAGATCTCCTCCAGATCTCCTCCGTGATGTTGGAGCTCTTAGACGACCGACCTTCATCTGTTTTTACTCCTTCAGTTATAAACAGACATTATGAACAGCTGTCGCTCAGTTACAGGACAGAAACTGCTTCTTTTTGAAAGGAGATTTACAACATCAGTGATGTCATCAACCATCAGTGATGTCATCATTGGTTTGTGAAGGTGATGAAGCCTCCAGTTCAGATTCTGTCTGTGGGTGTGGTTTGGAGCGGGAAGTGACCATATTTGGACGTTGCAGCTGGATTTCTTCCTCCAGTGATGTGTTCCAGTGTCCCAGTGGTTTAATGCGGTCTGCTGATGAACAGGAGCTGCTGTGTTAGCAGAGACTCACCTTCATGTTGCCGAGTCGTCGGGCTCGGTCGATGACCAGGAACTTCTTGATGAGGTCTCTGGAGGGGAAAGAAACACGTGAGGGACTGAGTGCGTCTCTGAAAAGTGTCCCAGCTGTTCAAGTGATAAATGCTTCGTCAGCAGATTTAGGAAAGTGATGTTTTCATCATGAGACTATAAATGTGAACATGAAGACATCCTGAGAGGGACGAGGACGAGCGGACACTTCTTGTTCATCAACACTGAGCTTTCTGCTGACATCATAAGAAACACATCACCAGATGTTCCTGTCTGGATCACAGAGGAACCACATCATCACATCCAGGAGAAACATGAATCCATGAGCCCTGTTGTTATTTTACATTTCCTATCAGGCTCATGAAGCTTTCAATTCGTCAATTTGAAATCAAAGTTTTTCACTTTCTGTTTGTTTTATCCAGTTTTCCTGTCTTTTCAATATTAAATGTCCATCTTTATCTTCAGTGACATGAAGCCTCGTTGTTTCCTGCAGTCCAACAAAAATACTATTTATTAAATAATATAACTAATCAAACCTTTTTAAGACAAACTCACAGCTGGCTGCAGTTTGAACTGTGTGTGTTTCAGGGTGTGTATTTTCACAAGTATAACCTGCTGTTTCAGCTGTTTCTTCTGTAAACACTGTGTATGACATCACATCTGCTCTGAGCTGCAAGTCCTCATGTTAAGTCCTGTCCATTCATCTGGATGAGTTCCCTGCTGGTCACATGATCATCACTCTGATCTGCTCCTCAGCTTTGACTTCATTCAGTTCCTTCAGGAAATCTAAATAATGAACTCAAATTCAAGCAAAGTCTGCAATATTTGCGGGAACAAGTAATTTTTTTTAATTCCCGTAATTTTTCCACAAAAAAAAAAAAAAGAAAGAATCTGTGTTGAAAGTGTTAAAACATAAAGTAAATATTTTCAAACAACACTGACTTTATTAACAAAACTAACTCCTCATTTACAACCAGAAAGTCTCTGCTCATGTTTTCATCACCAAATTATACAGGAAGTGACGGGGTTTGTGGGAAATGTGTTCTTCACTTTAAAATGATGATTAAATGTTTGTGATCAAAGGAAGTGATTCCATATTACTGGATGTTAAATGAGTTTTCTCCACATGTCCAGTTGTCAGAGACGTCTCTTTGTTTGTTTCATCCAGCAGGTCTATGTGTTGAATGAACATGAATTAAACAGCATCTGAAGCTTGTTTACGTTTTTCTTTTTGAATTTGCAACTTTTTCTAATTCCTGCAATTTAACGCAAAAAAACTCACTTAAAACTCCATAAATTACTTTGAATTCTTTTTTTAAAAATCCGCAGCAAAATGAAACATTTTAGATCAAAACAATCACAAACAAGACTTCCTCCAGTCACAGGAAAACATGTGATTTCTGAAAGTCATAGAACATGGTGTGTAGTAGTGCGGTAATGTAGTTGTGTAGTAGTGTAGTTGTGGTTGTGTAGTAGTATAGTTGTGAAGTAGTGTAGTAGCGTAGTTGTGTAGTAGCGTAGTTGTGTAGTAGTGCGGTAATGTATTTGTGTAGTAGTGTAGTTGTGTAGTAGTGCGGTAATGTATTTGTGTAGTTGTGTAGTAGTGCGGTAATGTATTTGTGTAGTAGTGTAGTTGTGTAGTAGTGCGGTAATGTATTTGTGTAGTAGTGTAGTTGTGTAGTAGCGCGGTAATGTATTTGTGTAGTAGCGTAGTTGTGTAGTAGCGCGGTAATGTATTTGTGTAGTAGTGTAGTTGTGTAGTAGTGCGGTAATGTATTTGTGTAGTAGTGTAGTTGTGTAGTAGTGCGGTAATGTATTTGTGTAGTAGCGTAGTTGTGTAGTAGTGCGGTAATGTATTTGTGTAGTAGTGTAGTTGTGTAGTAGCGCGGTAATGTATTTGTGTAGTAGCGTAGTTGTGTAGTAGTGCGGTAATGTATTTGTGTAGTAGTGTAGTTGTGTAGTAGTGCGGTAATGTATTTGTGTAGTAGCGTAGTTGTGTAGTAGTGCGGTAATGTATTTGTGTAGTAGTGTAGTTGTGTAGTAGTGCGGTAATGTAGTTGTGTAGTAGTGTAGTTGTGGTTGTGTAGTAGTATAGTTGTGAAGTAGTGTAGTAGCGTAGTTGTGTAGTAGCGTAGTTGTGTAGTAGTGCGGTAATGTATTTGTGTAGTAGTGTAGTTGTGTAGTAGTGCGGTAATGTATTTGTGTAGTAGTGTAGTTGTGTAGTAGCGCGGTAATGTATTTGTGTAGTAGTGTAGTTGTGTAGTAGCGCGGTAATGTATTTGTGTAGTAGCGTAGTTGTGTAGTAGCGCGGTATTTGTGTAGTAGTGTAGTTGTGTAGTAGTGTAATGTATTTGTGTAGTAGTGTAGTTGTGTAGTAGTGCGGTAATGTATTTGTGTAGTAGCGTAGTTGTGTAGTAGTGCGGTAATGTATTTGTGTAGTAGTGTAGTTGTGTAGTAGCGCGGTAATGTATTTGTGTAGTAGTGTAGTTGTGTAGTAGTGCGGTAATGTATTTGTGTAGTAGTGTAGTTGTGTAGTAGTGCGGTAATGTATTTGTGTAGTAGTGTAGTTGTGTAGTAGTGCGGTAATGTATTTGTTAGTGTAGTTGTGTAGTAGTGCGGTAATGTATTTGTGTAGTAGTGTTGTGTATGTATTTGTGTAGTAGCGTAGTTGTGTAGTAGTGCGGTAATGTATTTGTGTAGTAGTGTAGTTGTGTAGTAGTGCAGTAATGTATTTGTGTAGTAGTGTAGTTGTGTAGTAGCGCGGTAATGTATTTGTGTAGTTGTGTAGTAGCGTAGTTGTGTGGTAGTGTGGTAGTGTAGTTGTGTGGTAGTGTAGTTGTGTAGTTGTGTGGTAGTGTAGTAGTGTAGTTGTGTGTCTGCTGCTTACTTCACGTAGAAGTCCAGATGTCGAGGGAACTCCAGTTTTCCAGCCAGGATCTTCTGGTAGATCCCGAACGGGTTGTCATCAAAGAACGGAGGATATCTGACATGAGAGACATCAGTTACGGAGCTGCAGCATGACGCAAGGACACACACACACACACACACACACACACACACACACACACACACACACACACACACACACACACACACACACACACACACACACACACACACACACACACACACACACACACACACACACACCTGTGGACAGGATGCAGACTGAGCATGTGCAGAGGCCTCCATCCATCTGGAATGTGTCTGTGATCATTTTCTGCTGCAGACAGGGTTGCCTTTGTTCACTTTGTGTGTGTGTGTGTGTGTGTGTGTGTGTGTGTGTGTGTGTGTGTGTGTGTGTGTGTGTGTGTGTGTGTGTGTGTGTGTGTGTGTGTGTGTGTGTGTGTGTGTGTGTGTGTGTGTGTGTGAGAGTGTCTGGACAAGTCATTACCCACAAATTACATAATGGCAGCAGCCTCTGAAGGCACAGACACACATCACCAGAGACTGGAGACTGTGGGACGTCTGGGAACACCACTGACTCCACTCTGTGTGTGTGTGTGTGTGTGTGTGTGTGTGTGTGTGTGTGTGTGTGTGTGTGTGTGTGTGTGTGTGTGTGTGTGTGTGTGTGTGTGTGTGTGTGTGTGTGTGTGCTTTCCAACACTGATGATGTCACAGCTGAGGAATCTGGGTCAGTGTAGCAGGATGTGAGATGATGAGATGAGAGTGTTTCTGACTTTAGTTGTGTTTGAACAGGAAACGATGAACACAGAAACATCAGATTATATCATTTTATATTATTTTATATTCCTCATAACTCTCATTAGACCCTTTAGGAGCGGTTTGGAGCAGGAAGTGACCATATTTGGACGAGCTGGGGGGAGGAGCCAGCGGTGGATCTGACTGATCTGATCGGAAACCTGACGATACTACGTCCCGCCCACCGATAGCTGTAACCTGACTGCACCACAGGCCTGTCAATCAAACAGACACGCCCCCAAAAACAGGTCTTCTTGAATCTTCTTTTCTAATGAATGAGGGATTATTTTCAGATGGACCTCCAGAAAACTAAGAAGAAGGAGTGACTTTAGCTAACAACACCGAGATAACTGATGGACACATTTTATTCACTTTGGATTTGATGAGAGAAGTTGAATGGGAGTCTATGGAGCCGGAGGCTTTTTGGAGCCGACCTCTAGTGGCACTCGCTGGTATTGCAGCTGAAGACACTTCTGGATCAGAACTATTTTACAGACCTGAAGCTATGAACTCTTTTAGAAACAGTCTGTAGTTTATATCCAGTCTGTAGTTTTATATCCAGTCTGTAGTTTTATATCCAGTCTGTAGTTTAATATCCGGTCTGTGGTTTATATCCGGTCTGTGGTTTTATATCCAGTCTGTGGTTTATATCCAGTCTGTAGTTTTATATCCAGTCTGTAGTTTAATATCCAGTCTGTAGTTTTATATCCAGTCTGTGGTTTATATCCAGTCTGTAGTTTTATATCCAGTCTGTAGTTTAATATCCAGTCTGTGGTTTATATCCAGTCTGTGTTTGATATAGTTTGATATAGCTAGGGTTAGGTTCCAGTCTGTGAATCTAATCTGTCCTGCTTGTCCAAATACTTGTGAGTGAGATCTGTGTGTGAGTGAGTGTGTGAGTGAGTGTGTGAGTGTCTGTGAGTGTGTGTGAGAGAATGTGTGTGAGATCTGTGTGTGTGTGTGTGTGCGCGTGAGATCTGTGTGAGTGTGTGTGAGATCTGTGTGTGTGTGTGAGTCTGTGAGTGTGCGTGTGTGTGTGAGCGCGTGTGAGTGTGTGTGCGCGTGTGAGAGAATGTGTTCTGAGTGTGTGTGTGAGAGAATGTGTGCGAGATCTGTGTGTGTGTGAGATGTGTGTGTGTGTGTGTGTGTGTGTGTGTGTGTGTGTGTGTTGTGCTGGAGGACAGCGCCCCCCTGTGTGTACATTGCTCCCTGCACCACTCACCCTGCCAGCATCTCAAAGATGAGGATGCCCAGAGCCCACCAGTCCACCGCCCGGCCGTGTCCTTTGCTCTGGATGACCTCGGGGGCCAGGTACTCAGGGGTCCCACACAGGGTCCACGTCCTGGGGGGGGACAAGGGGATGTTAAAACACGCTGCACATGTATGAAACATTATCTCGAGTTGTTCACTGATCCCATTTATTGGTTGAGATGAAGTGATTTTAACGTGACATGTTTGGTCCAGTTTACACCTGCAGGGATCAAAGCACTGATCACTCTGGACTTCAACATTTATGAGTCACTTTTAGCTCCATTTCAACTGCTACAGACAGAACTTCTGGTTTTTAAAGTTATATATATATTTAGCCAACTGATCCAATAGTTTTTCCAGCATTTATTGAATACTAAATTGAACTTTCTGTGGTTGCAGCAGTCAGAGGTGAGGATGAGCTTTACTTTTTAAAACATCAGGTCAAAAATATAAATACTACATTTACAGCTGGACCAAAAATTATTAATTAAATCTGATATTAGAACAATTTATTTGATACTTTTCAAACCAGTTTGACCACAAGAGTTGTTCTCTTCTACACGATTAAAAGTATTTACTCTTGGTAATGCAGAAGTGTCTTCAGCTGCAATACCAGCGAGTGCCACTAGAGGTCGGCTCCAAAAAGCCTCCGGCTCCATAGACTCCCATTCAACTTCTCTCATCAAATCCAAAGTGAATAAAATGTGTTCATCAGTTATCTCGGTGTTGTTAGCTAAAGTCACTCCTTCTTCTTAGTTTTCTGGAGGTCCATCTGAAAATAATCCCTCATTCATTAGAAAAGAAGATTCAAGAAGACCTGTTTTTGGGGGCGTGTCTGTTTGATTGACAGGCCTGTGGTGCAGTCAGGTTACAGCTATTGGTGGGCGGGACGTAGTATTGTCAGGTTTCCAATCAGATCCACCGCTGGCTCCTCCCCCAGCTCGTCCAAATATGGTCACTTCCTGCTCCAAACCGCTCAGAACTAACAAGATGGTGATGGACAGAATCTGAACTGGAGGATTCATAACGTTCACAAACCAACGATGACATCACTGATGGATGATGACATCACTGCTGGTTGCTGATTGGTTTAAACTCACTGTTTGCCGAGTCTTTTTCTGGTCGATTGTTTTCCAGATGAAGTAGTTCCCTTCATTAAAGAGTGATGCTGAGGGCTCAGACACATCCTCCACTGTCATTTCGTGTCACGTGATCTGAGGTGATCATCTGCAGGCAAAGTGATCTGCTTCTGTCCCCCGACCCGTTCTCTGTATCACTATGAGGGTGTGTGTGGACAAAGGAGACAAACAGGAAGTAGATGATGTGGCTCTGCTTCCTGACAGACAGCTGACTAACACCACCACACCGCTCTCCGTGCAGACACTCGTCCTCTGATGAAGTGCACTTGGCCCAGCGCCAGCCTTTCATCGTCTGTCACTGGTATCACCTGGGTAATGACCTCTTTCGGCCAGTTGCCATGGCGACGGTAATTTGTATGGAAATTATGTTGGTCCTGGCGGAGGATGAGGGGACTGCCGGGTGCAGGGTGGGGGCGTGGCATCCATGGAGAGGATCTCTTCAGGGTGTCATGGTGTGTGTCTGCCGGCAGGGGGCAGTGTGGCAGCGTTCACATCCTGAACATGGAGGGTACGAGAGACAGCTGGTGGCAACGAGGCGCTTGTCTTCCTATTCTGTTGCCCTCCATTTATAGAAGTGGGTCAGTCGCACATCACAGAGGTATCTATCTGAGGGGAAATGTAATCTTACTCCATTATGTTTACATGTCAGCGGGGGTCAGAGCAGCGCTGGGAGAAACACTGCAGCACTCACAAAAACATGTCCTCCTCCAATGAGCATCTTTCTGATTCACTGAGAGACGAGTGTTGTCCTTCAGACTGCTGCTGAAACTCCCAGAGGACGACATGAGACTGAACTCATGTCCATATCAGCTCTGTAACATCCTGTCGTGAAGTGCAGGACTGAACCAACTACACACCAGCAGCAGATCTCCTCCATCAGGTCAGCAGCTTCAGTAGCTCCCAACAAACGGGGAGGTACGGAGCCCCTAGTGGCCACAGAGAGAAAAACGTTCTCATCGTGTGCACGACAAGATAAATCCAGCGCGCGATTTAGCATCTCGTGGTCTCGATTTAGTGTTTCGTACTACATTTTTTTCCTCTCTATGGCCACTCCGGGGCTCTCTAGGAATCCCGTGAAGCAGATGAGCGTCCTCTCTCGGAGACAGAGGGAGAAGCCTCCCTGATCTCTGCAGCTCATCACCGTTCCTGTCTCTGGAGTCTGGAGATGACAGACTGAACAAATGACACACTTCCTCTGTCAGAGCTGGATGTTTAAACCCTCTGTACCAGCACACCTCCACACACCCTAAGAGCATCATGTGAAACCTGCTGAGGGCCTTTAGCGGGGATTGAGACGTGAACGGAGAGCCAGCAGGGGGCCGTGCTGCAGAGACAAGGACAGGCTTTGTGCTGCTCTTTGTAATCTCACTTGTGCAGACACAAACCTCTGGAATTAAGGAAAAGCTGCTCACAACACAGAAACATGTAAAACATCTCTGGTCTGTCAGAGAAACACAGAAAGGAGAGGAAGGTTTTATACGGCCATCACCACGACATCATAACCGTCCAATCATACCCATATGTGTCAAGATGTCCAATCAACAGATATCAGAGGGCTGATTCACTCAACCTGGAGAAGGGATTGAGACGTTTTCCTGGCTGAATTCGGCCTTGATTTGGTTACCATGGAGATGTATTCTGTGCAACTCCACACAGTGCAGCTGAGAGGCAGACAGTGTGCACAAGTGGAGAGTGACAGCTGATTTGTCATTCACATTCTACTGACAGTCAATCACCCGTCCACCACGCGGAGCTGAGAGCCCGCCACCCCGCCTGTCACTCATCAGCAGCCAGGAGGAGGAAGGCGGACTGCTTCCCGTGTGATGTACAACAACAGGTGATGCTGACGATGAGGTCCGACCTGCTGCAGGTTCTGTTCAGACAGCTGTCACTGAGGCAGCTGCACGGTAAGTACACAGCTTTAGATGTTCATCTCATTTCATTTCTTCCTCAGTGTACTGAATGTGTCTCTTAATTCAAATCTCTTACACGCAAACTGAATAAAGAAAAGTTGTGAAAATGTAGAAATAATCCTGTCACGTCAGCTCCGTCTGCACATGTTGAGTTTTACTGGTCCGTGAGTCCAAATGAACTGGAAGCAGAGATAATGGTGCTGTGAGTGAGTCCTGGAGCTGCTGAACAAGAGGTCAATGTGACATGATGGCAGCAACAGCTCCCCCTAGAGGTGTGTGGAGATACAACATGTGACTGCTGGTGAAGATCCATCACAAGGTGACTTCAGTCCAACTACCAGACAAACTGCTCCTTTTAAACAGTCTGGACAGAAAAGATTTGGCTTGAATTCTCTCCAGATGTATAGAAAGCTTCATTGCTGAAGTTGTTTTATTTCGTACTGGAATAAGAACGAACTCGGAGTGAACAGGTGTTATGGGACTCACCTGTCGGAGAGCTTCTTGGCGAAGCCGAAGTCGGTGAGGCGGATGTGTCCCTCCCCGTCCAGCAGGATGTTCTCGGGCTTCAGGTCTCGGTACACGATCTCCTTGGAGTGGAGGTACTCGATGGCGCAGACGATCTCGGAGGTGTAGAAGAGGCCGGTGGCGTTGCTGAAGCGGCCGCGGCTGCGCAGGTAGCTGAAGAGCTCACCGCCCGGCACGTAGTCCATCAGCATGTAGAGGAAGCGCTCGTCATGGTGAGTCCAGAACCTGCAGCGCAGAGACACCTGTTAGACATCTGTCTCACCCTCGCTGAGGTCTGCAGGAAGGAAACGGGACGCTCCGTCCCTGATGGAGATGGAGGGGGCGCTAGGGTTACCTCGACGACCACAGCTCCGCTCTCCACTTCCTGTTTCTGTGGTTACCAACAACTCATTATCCTCCGCTCAACGCTGCGCCAGCAGGAGCTGTCAATCAATCATACGTCACAGGAGACGCTCCACGTTCAATATTTGGAAAACATGTCAAGCAGAAAATAGATATGGCGAGACAAGAGTGTGTTGAATCAGTGAGGAAGAGAGGATGAGACCCGGGAGGAACAACATCACAACAACGTTCACTTTAATATGAAGACTGATCCATAAATCCAGAGTCGGTTCCTGTTCAGGTTCTACTGGTTCTACCGTCCGAGTCCTGGTAACTGTTAGTTGTTAGCTGTTAGTTGTTAGCTGGCAGCTGGTAGTTGTTAGCTGGTAGCTGTTAGTTGTTAGCTGGTAGTTGTTAGCTGGTAGCTGTTAGTTGTTAGCTGGTAGTTGTTAGCTGTTAGTTGTTAGCTGGTAGCTGTTAGTTGTTAGCTGGTAGTTGTTAGCTGTTAGTTGGTAGTTGTTAGCTGGCAGCTGGTAGTTGTTAGCTAGTAGTTGTTAGCTGGTAGTTGTTAGCTGTTAGTTGTTAGCTGTTAGTTGTTAGCTAGTAGTTGTTAGCTGTTAGCTGGTAGTTGTTAGCTGGTAGTTGTTTACTTCACTTCAGTTGTTTTTTAGCTAAATTAATTATAAAACTTAGCTTTTCTATTGAAATGAGCGGATTATATTTAGTTTCATATAAACAGCTTAAAAAAACAATAATATCTTTACAGGATTATTCAACAACTGTTTTTAGATTTAAATTAATAAATTTACAAACTCAGACACGGTTCAAGACTGAATCAAGAAATAAAAGCAGAAATAAAGAAACGTATTCAGAAGAGGAAACAGGACGACATTAAACTGCTTCCTCCTCAGGGAAGGGGAGGATATAGATACAGATGAAATATTTTATTACACAAGTCAAGTTCTGATGATTTCTCTCAGTCTGCAAATTATATTGGATTTATATCATTTAACTTTCTGTCAGATTTATTTGATGATGAGTTTTATCCTCAGCAGGTGACTCCATAACAGCGCTGGTCCGAGCTCCACTATCCAACAACGTGATCAGCTGTCTTACTGTGTTACCATGGAAACCCGTACAACTGTCCATCAAACGATTCTGAAGTATAGTTGAAAGAGTTTATCTACACGATGCTGACTCATCAGTTGGTCCTGTGGAGACCGACCTTCATTCCTGTCTGAGTTCGTACTCGTAAAACGAAATGAACTCTGAGATCACGTGTTGGTGCCACGAGAAGAATGTGTTGATACGGGAGTCCAGCTGTTTGAATGCAGCTCTGATGAATCATCAGGACTGTGATGACATCGTTTCAAGAGGACTGTGATGACATCGTTTCAGGAGGACTGTGATGACATCATTTCAAGAGGACTGTGATGACATCGTTTCAGGAGGACTGTGATGACATCGTTTCAGGAGGACTGTGATGACATCGTTTCAAGAGGACTGTGATGACATCGTTTCAGGAGGACTGTGATGACATCGTTTCAAGAGGACTGTGATGACATCGTTTCAAGAGGAATGTGATGACATCGTTTCAGGAGGACTGTGATGACATCGTTTCAGGAGGACTGTGATGACATCGTTTCAAGAGGAATGTGATGACATCGTTTCAGGAGGACTGTGATGACATCGTTTCAGGAGGACTGTGATGACATCGTTTCAAGAGGAATGTGATGACATCGTTTCAGGAGGACTGTGATGACATCGTTTCAAGAGGACTGTGATATTGTTTCAGGACCCTGATGACATCGTCTGACTGGATCGATATCTCATTAACGCTGAAGGAGATAAATCCCTCAGAACTGTGGACCTGTGTTTATAATGGGAGTCCGCCCGTCGGGACTCAGACCACACGCTGACCTTTGACCCCCCCCTGGCTAAGGCACTCACAGTCGGATGAGAAAGGGGTGGTTGACCTCCGTCAGCACCTCCTTCTCGTTGTGGACATGCTGCTCCTGCTTCAGGCGGATCACGTCGGGGATCTTCATCTGCTTCAGGGCGAAGAAGGTCCGGCTCTTCTTGTCCCGCACCAGGAAGACCCGGCCGAAGGTCCCCGTACCTGAGGATGAGGAGGAGGGATGAGGGAGGGGGAGAGGACAGAAGAGGGGGAGGAGAGGGAGAGGAGAAGGGAGAGGAGGATGGAGGAGGAGAGGAGGAGGAGAGGGAGGGGAGGAGGGAGGAGGAGGGAAAGGAGGAAGGAGGAGAGGAGAGGAGGAGGGAGGGGGAGAGGAGGAGGGAAGAGGAGGGGGAGAGGGAGGGGAGGAGGGAGAGGAGGAGGGGAAGAGAGGGACAGGAGAAGGGAGGAGGAGGAGAGGGAGGAGAGAGGGAGAGGAGGAGGGAAAGAAGGAGGGAGGAGGAAGGAGGAAGGAGGAGAGGAGAGGAGAGGAGGAGGAGAAGGCGAGGAGAGGAGGAGGAGGGGGAAGGGAGGAGGGAGAGGAGGAGTTTTAATATTGAGAGTGAATTGCTCCACGTGAACACATTTGGACTCCATGTTGTATTTAGATGTCGTATCATGGTGATATTAGACTGGAGGTCTTTCAATGTCATCGTTGGCACAATGTCTGATCAAGATATGATGATGAACAGATCTAAGAAGATATCTGGTCTCCTGTCATGATGTCATGATATGAACTCTGATCTGATCTATGAGAAACAAACAGGAGGAGATGCTTCTCATTTCTACTTCCATTCAAACGTGTTTACTGGTGCTGTGAGATGAAAGCTAACTATCATTGTCTCTGTGGGACGAGCAGCCAGAGGAGGGCAGACAGAGTGCATGATGGGAGAGTGGGCAGTAATGGCCGGAGGCTCGTAGCGGTTCTCCTCCTGCAGACGAGGGGGAGCGCTCTGCGCCTCCTTCCTGCAGAGCTGATGAGCAGCGAGGAGGACGACGAGTGTCTGAAGACAACGTGAACTTCCTAATGAAACGGCTTCTGCTGCTTTAAATACAACCTTCTTGTTACTGTTGCCATAGCAACAAAGAAACAGCCAGGTGAACAGCTGTTATCTCTATATCCAACTTCTGAGGTGTTAAATGTAGAGTCATGTCAGACCTGCAACACATCTGATGATGGCATCTACTGTCAGACTGGGAATATTATTCACACATAAAGGATCTCCCTCCAGGATCTCCCTCCAGGATCTCCTCCAGCCTCTCCAAAGCAACGAATCTTTTGAGAACAGACCGTCTGTGACTGTAATATACAAACAAAGAAATAATCTGCCTTCAAAATAAGAGTTTTAGAATATACTATAAAAACAAAGAATAAGTCTTCCTTCAAAATAAGAGCTTAACACTGTAGTATAGAAAAAAGAATACATCGGCCTTCAAAATAAGAGCTTTAGAGTGTAACGTGTTGGAGTGGAGGATGGTCATGGTTTCATGGGTTTGGATGGAGGATGGTGATGGTTTCATGGGTTTGGATGGAGGATGGTTTCATGGGATTGGATGGTGATGTTTCATGTGTTTGGATGGAAGATTGGTGACGGTTTCATGGGTTTGGGTGGAGGATGGCGATGATTTCATAGGTTTGGATGGAGAATGGTGATGTTTTCATGTGTTTGGATGGAGGATGGTGATGGTTTCATAGGTTTGGGTGGAGGGTGGTGATGGTTTCATGTGTTTGGATAGAGGATGGTGATGGTTTCATAGGTTTGGGTAGAGGGTGGTGATGGTTTCATGTGTTTGGATGGAGCATGGTGATGGTTTCATAGGTTTGGGTGGAGGGTGGTGATGGTTTCATGTGTTTGGATGGAGGATGGTGATGGTTTCATAGGTTTGGGTGGAGGGTGGTGATGGTTTCATGTGTTTGGATGGAGGATGGTGATGGTTTCATAGGTTTGGGTGGAGGGTGGTGATGGTTTCATGTGTTTGGATGGAGGATGGTGATGGTTTCATAGGTTTGGGTGGAGGGTGGTGATGGTTTCATGTGTTTGGATGGAGGATGGTGATGGTTTCATAGTTTTGGGTAGACGGTGGTGATGGTTTCATGGGTTTGGGCGGAGGATGGTGATGGTTTCATGGGTTTTGATGGAGGATGGTGATGGTTTCATGGGTTTGGATGGTGATGTTTCATGTGTTTCGATGGAGGATTGGTGACGGTTTCATGGGTTTGGGTGGAGGATGGTCATGGTTTCATGGGTTTGGGTGGAGGATGGTGTTGGTTTCATGGGTTTTGATGGAGGATGGTGATGGTTTCATGGGTTTGGATAGAGGATGGTGATGGTTTCATAGGTTTGGGTAGAGGGTGGTGATGGTTTCATGTGTTTGGATGGAGGATGGTGATGGTTTCATAGGTTTGGGTAGAGGGTGGTGATGGTTTCATGTGTTTGGATGGAGGATGGTGATGGTTTCATAGGTTTGGGTGGAGGGTGGTGATGGTTTCATGTGTTTGGATGGAGGATGGTGACGGTTTCATAGGTTTGGGTGGAGAGTGGTGATGGTTTCATGTGTTTGGATGGAGGATGGTGATGGTTTCATAGGTTTGGGTGGAGAGTGGTGATGGTTTCATGTGTTTGGATGGAGGATGGTGATGGTTTCATAGGTTTGGGTGGAGGGTGGTGATGGTTTCATGTGTTTGGATGCAGGATGGTGATGGTTTCATGGGTTTTGATGGAGGATGGTGATGGTTTCATGGGTTTTGATGGTGATGTTTCATGTGTTTGGATGGAGGATTGGTGACGGTTTCATGGGTTTTGATGGAGGATGGTGATGGTTTCATGGGTTTGGATGGAGAATGGTGATGTTTTCATGTGTTTGGATGGAGGATGGTGATGGTTTCATAGGTTTGGGTGGAGGATGGTGATGGTTTCATGTGTTTGGGTGGAGAATGGTGATGGTTTCATGGGTTTGGATGGAGGGTGGTGATGGTTTCATGTGTTTGGATGGAGGATGGTGATGGTTTCATGGGTTTTGATGGAGGATGGTGATGGTTTCATGTGTTTGGATGGAGGATGGTGATGGTTTCATAGGTTTGGGTGGAGGGTGGTGATGGTTTCATGTGTTTGGATGCAGGATGGTGATGGTTTCATGGGTTTTGATGGAGGATGGTGATGGTTTCATGGGTTTTGATGGTGATGTTTCAGGGTGGTGATGGTTTCATGTGTTTGGATGGAGGATTGGTGATGGTTTCATGGGTTTTGATGGAGGATGGTGATGGTTTCATGGGTTTGGATGGAGAATGGTGATGTTTTCATGTGTTTGGATGGAGGATGGTGATGGTTTCATAGGTTTGGGTGGATGATGGTGATGGTTTCATGTGTTTGGGTGGAGAATGGTGATGGTTTCATGGGTTTGGATGGAGGATGGTGATGGTTTCATGGGTTTGGGTGGAGGATGGTGATGGTTTCATGGGTTTGGATGGTGATGTTTCATGTGTTTGGATGGAGGATTGGTGACAGTTTCATGGGTTTTGATGGAGGATGGTGATGGTTTCATGGGTTTGGATGAAGAATGGTGATGTTTTCATGTGTTTAGATGGAGAATGGTATGGTTTCATGGGTTTGGCTGGAGGATGGTGATGGTTTCATGGGTTTGGGTGGAGGGTGGTGATGGTTTCATATGTTTGGATGGAGGATGGTGATGGTTTCATGGGTTTGGGTGGAGGATGGTGATGGTTTCATGGGTTTGGATGGAGGATGGTGATGGTTTCATGGGTTTTGATGGAGGATGGTGATGGTTTCATGGGTTTGGATGGAGAATGGTGATGTTTTCATGTGTTTGGATGGAGGATGGTGATGGTTTCATAGGTTTGGGTGGATGATGGTGATGGTTTCATGGGTTTTGATGGAGGATGGTGATGGTTTCATGGGTTTGGATGGAGAATGGTGATGTTTTCATGTGTTTGGATGGAGGATGGTGATGGTTTCATAGGTTTGGGTGGATGATGGTGATGGTTTCATGTGTTTGGGTGGAGAATGGTGATGGTTTCATGGGTTTGGATGGAGGATGGTGATGGTTTCATGGGTTTTGATGGAGGATGGTGATGGTTTCATAGGTTTGGGTGGAGGGTGGTGATGGTTTCATGTGTTTGGATGGAGGATGGTGATGGTGTCATAGGTTTGGGTAGAGGGTGGTGATGGTTTCATGTGTTTGGATGGAGGATGGTGATGGTTTCATGGGTTTTGATGGAGGATGGTGATGGTTTCATGGGTTTTGATGGAGGATGGTGATGGTTTCATGGGTTTGGATGGGGAATGGTGATGTTTTCATATGTTTAGATGGAGGATGGTGATGGATTCATAGGTTTGGATGGAGGATGGTGATGGTTTCATGTGTTTGGGTGGAGAATGGTGATGGAGGAGATCCGCCTCATGATTTCAATAACAATTAAAGCAGCAGCAGATAAAGAGCTTTAGCTGGTTTGTTTTAGGCAGCAAATCCCTCATCAGACAAAATGGATCAGCAAATTGGATTCCTGCTGCGAGCGTTGGAGTGTTTCCTCCCAGCAGCTCAGGCTGAAGGCTATAAACTGTGAGTTCAGCTGTAAATATATTATGATTTACATTTTGTAATAAAATAAATAAAGTGAAAGCAGGTCTTCTTTCAGTTTCTAAATTTTTAGTCAACATTTCTCTGATTGGATAGCTGAATACATGTAAATGCAGTGTTTCACCAGCTGGAGGAGGACCAGGACTCTCTGAATCTGAAATCATCCACATCATGTGGTCAGAAATCATCACTGTAAATGGAAATTAAAAAGAGGAGCCCAAAAAAATCCCTGTCGCTCAGATGTCGACTTATTTATCCAATAATGAACTTGATGTGAATAATTACAATAACAGTATGTAAACAAAGCGGAGCGGGGGCAGAGCTGCGGTTATGTCATGGTTTGCATCTGGAGACGGGTCGGACACAGTTGGACTTTCATACCAGGTCTTATTCTAGGAGAAAAATCTGGTGGGTCAGACAGGATTCAATCTGGATTATGAGGAAATGGAGTTCACTTCAGGACCGGTTTACTGGTCACCTGTCGGTCTGCAGCCGTCCTGCCATGGCAGACCGACAGGTGACCAGTACCATGTGGAGGGCGTCCATCAGGCCAACACCAGAGCTTAATCCATCAGAACCGCAGAAAACATGATGGAAAACCGAGAATGCACCAACGTACAGGGGTCGGACTCAAACAGGGGTCGGATCCAAACAGAGGTCGGACTCAAACAGGGGTTGGATTAAAAAAGGGGTCGGACTCAAACGGGTCGGACTCAAACAGGAGTCAAACAGGCGTTGGACTCAAACGGGTCAAGCGGGTCGGACTCAAACAGGAGTCGGATTCAAACGGGTCAAAAAGGTGTCGGATTCAAACAGGACTCAAACAGGGGTCAGACTCACATGGATCAGACTCACTGGGGTCAGACTCAAATGGGTCGGATTCAAACAGGGGTCAGACTCAAACGGGTCGGACTCAAACAGGGGTCGGACTCAAACAGGGGTCAGATTCAAACGGGTCAAACAGGGGTCGGACTCAAACAGGGGTCAGATTCAAACGGGTCAAACAGGGGTCGGACTCAAACAGGGGTCAGATTCAAACGGGTCAAAAAGGGGTCGGACTCAAACAGGCGTCGGACTCAAACAGGTCAAATAAGGGTCTGACTCAAATGGGTCGGACTCAAACAGGGGTCAAACAGGGGTCGGACTCAAGACTGTTGTGAAAACATCACAGCCACCTGCATGAGCTGTGATTTAAACACGAGATTCAACGGCTGTCGTGTGGAATCAGAAAATATTCACGAAGGAAAAATACTGTTTGATAATGACTGATATTTAACTATCAACACCCCCTTATCCACATTACTGCCCCCTGCTGGCAGCAGCAACACATTACTACACAATGCAGATAAAAACAAGGAAACAGTTATTTTGTTAAGACAAGACAATCGTTTTTGTTAAGACAAGATACTAGTTGCCTGAACTATCCGTTTTTTATGACAATGACTATTTGAAAATGAAGAGCCAATGTGATCTGTCCACAGACATGAGGGTGTGTAGCAGCAACTCAGGATGAGACGTGTAGATTCAGGTCGGTGCCAAGTACAACATGTCCTCTTCATTTTAAATCATCTGCTACAAAACTCTGAGCTGAAACTAGTCCATTTATCACTGAACATCAGTCTGGTGACTCATGTAGGATCCTTAAAACAAGAGTCCTTGGTGTCTCCATGATAACATAAAACATGATGCAGATAATGTCATCGACTTCATGTGCAAAATCAGTGAAATGCCCCTTTAATTGTACATTATCCTTCCAAAAGGGCCTTTACAGAGCACACTGTGAACTGAACACTCAGTACGATTAACTTCAGGTCACCTGTGAGTGAAGTGTCCCTGTTTCTGACATTTTATGGAGTGCAAGCTGATAAATGCATATTCTAGTTTTATATTTACTTTATGATTCTTATTTTTCAAGGAAGCCGTCTGATTGAGTAACATGGTGTATGTTCTCATGAAGCGGGTGGTGACCCGTCAGACCGAGATGACTAAGCCTGAACCTCCGCGAACACACCTCTCGTGTTTGGAGCATGACCTCGTGTTTCTCTGACACCATCATCGTCATGGCGATGAAAACTCATCCACAAGCACCGAGTTCAGAGAAAACATGAGCAGCCTCCTCATGGAGTTTCTGTTTCACTCAGAACAACCAAACTCTGCTGGACAGTTTATCATGAAGTTCAAACTAACAATCACCATGTTTAAAAGTCTGAATGGCTCAATGTTGTGATGACAGTGCACACGTTTAAATATTTACAGTGTTTTAATGTGGAGTGTGTGTGACTGTGTGACTGTGAGTGTGTGTGTGACTGTGTGTGTGTGTGTGTGACTGTGAGTGTGTGTGAGAGACTGTGTGTGTGTGTGTGTGTGTGTGTGTGTGTGTGTGTGTGTGTGTGTGTGTGTGTGTGTGTGTGTGTGTGTGTGTGTGTGAGCCCTGCAGCTGGTCTGAGGCACACACACCGTGCTGAGAGGAGGGATGATAATGGATGAAGTAGGTCAGCTGGAAGCGGCTGACATATTGATAAGGTCCCGGCGTCCTGATATGAGAATTCTTCTGTCAGCTGCTTGTTTATCTCCAGACATGTGAAGGAGTTCATGTGTCATTACATGATGTGGAATTAATGAGAGGATGAACTGCTTTCACACTCGGCTGTAGGTGTTAGGATTCATGCTACAGGATTACCCCGACGATACTATGCCCCTGACTGCACCACAGGCCTGTCAATCAAACAGACACGCCCCCAAAACAGGTCTTCTTGAATCTTCTTTTCTAATGAATGAGGGATTATTTTCAGATGGACCTCCAGAAAACTAATAAGAAGGAGTGACTTTAGCTAACAACACCGAGATAACTGATGGACACATTTTATTCACTTTGGATTTGATGAGAGAACTTGAATGGGAGTCTATGGAGCCGGAGGCTTTTTGGAGCCGACCTCTAGTGGCACTCGCTGGTATTGCAGCTGAAGACACTTCTGGATCAGAACCATTTTACAGACCTGAAGCTACGAACTCTTTTAGAAACAGTTTGTTCTTCCAACCTACTAATCTTTCATATCCATTATGTGAAGCTCTATAGAAACAGTTTGATTTGATGTTTGATTTTGTCAACGTTACTCAGCTCGACAGAAAACTTCACATGTTAATAATCACAGATATTTAAGATGGTAACAACCCCACAGGAAGTTAACATCCTGTCAGTCAAACATCTTCAAGAAGCTTCAGAAAACACATTGTAACACCAAGTACCAGTTTTAACACAACTGTAATCACTGATTATCTAAAAATAAATGTTTTATTCATTGTATTTAATATTTTAACTTCTGATAACAATAGTTTGATTTTCAACACAAGCAGCTCCTGTAAAAAAAACACCTTTTCTCACGTTAAAAAGTTATCTAGTTTAATAAAACAAAAATCTGGTCAAAGAATATGTAAACAAAATGAGAGAAATCACTGATACGTTTATTAGTCATTAGCTTTTCGTCAGTTCTTATTTTAACCGTTCTCTGCTGCAGATTCTGTTAATAACTTCATCGCCACGGTAACCGAAGGCCGAAACAGCTGTTCATAGAGATGATGGAAAACACTGATCAACAGATTATATCATCATTCACTGATTAAAATCCTCTTTGAGCTGCTGTCAGACATTCTAACCCGGTCTGTCCGACCTGTCCTAACCCTTGTCTGTCCCACCTGTTCTAACCCCGGTCTGTCCCACCTGTTCTAACCCTGGTCTGTCCTACCTGTTCTAACCCTGGTCTGTCCTACCTGTCCCACCTGTTCTAACCCTGGTCTGTCCCACCTGTTCTAACCCTGGTCTGTCCCACCTGTTCTAACCCTGGTCTGTCCCACCTGTTCTAACCCTGGTCTGTCCTACCTGTTCTAACCCTGGTCTGTCCTACCTGTCCCACCTGTTCTAACCCTGGTCTGTCCTAACTGTCCCACCTGTTCTAACCCTGGTCTGTCCCACCTGTTCTAACCCCGGTCTGTCCGACCTGTCCTAACCCTTGTCTGTCCCACCTGTTCTAACCCCGGTCTGTCCGACCTGTCCTAACCCCGGTCTCTCCAACCTGTCCTAACCACGGTCTGTCCGACCTGTTCTAACCCCGGTCTGTCCGACCTGTCCTACCTGTTCTAACCCCGGTCTGTCCGACCTGTCCCACCTGTCCTAACCCCGGTCTCTCCCACCTGTTCTAACCCCGGTCTGTCCGACCTGTCCTAACCCTTGTCTGTCCCACCTGTTCTAACCCTGGTCTGTCCCACCTGTTCTAACCCCGGTCTGTCCCACCTGTTCTAACCCTGGTCCTGGGACCGGCTCCTCTGTGTGCGTCCCTGCCGGACAGAAGCCCCGTGCGGCGGGCTGAGGACTCACCCACGGTGGCCATGGTCTCCAGCTCATCCAGGCTGTAGCTCCGGTTGTTCGGCGGCGCCTCTCCGGCCGAGGTGCTGCCGTGGCTCCTGCTCTCCTTCAGGGAGTTGGTCTCACTGTTGCCTCCTGTCTTGGCTTTGGAAGCCGCCATGTCTGAGTTGGGGACCAGCTGGTGTCTACTCGGGTGTTGAACTCTGCAGCGGGACACCGGCCGAGGTCACATCAGACATTTCTGGACGGAGGGAGCCACAGGTCGGCGTCTTTGTCTCCACACGTCGGGACCAGAGAGAGTAGGACAGGAGCTCACCGGTTCAGATAACTACCGGAGAATGAGGCGCGGAGTCACCGACACTCAGACAAAGAAGCCGGAGACAGGTGCACCGGCGTGGGGCGCTAGCGGCTAACAGGCGGCTAACGGCACGGCGACAGCGGAGGAAGCGAGGAGTGTACCCCGGGGTGGAAGACTCTGAGCCCGCAAAAACATCATACATTCCACCGCTTCTCGGACTCACGTTTACCGACTTCCTCCATTATTTGCTCAGCTACAACAACAGACCTCACCCAGCTGCTCCGTCCTCCTGTCCACATCAACCAGGAAGAGACACCGGATCGGCGGTCGATCCACTTCCTGTCCGGACTTTCAAAACAAAAGCGATAACTGCTCAGTCTACTCGGAGATAACAAAGTCACCGAGATAATGTCATTGTTTTCTTTTATGATACGTTTGTTCCAGTCGAAATTCAATTAATATTGTTGTTAAAAAATGTTGTGAATGGAAAAAGAAGAAATATATGTTGTGCCAAACTATCCAACTTCCTGTCTGTCCTGTCTGACTGTTAGAACCTTGACGGAAGCTAAAGACAGCGACTGCATGTTGACAACACACAGCCAATGAGAACGAAGCTGCCCGGAAGTTTGACCAATAGCGTGTGAGGAAGGGCGTGGTTATAGTTACCGGTAGAATGAACAGAGGAAGGAGAAAAAACAAAAATACTGCAGTTTCGAGGATCGTTTTAAAACGATCAAATGACATCTCACGTAAAATACATTTTAAACGTGCTTGTAAACGTTCTGACATTCACGTGATGAACTTTATTTGTGGAACAGAGTTCAAAATAAAAAAAAGTTCTTAATTGTTGTTGTTCTGGTTTTGTACCCTCATGGTTGAAATGCACTTATTGTAAGTCGCTTTGGATAAAAGAGTCAGATAAATGAAATGTAATGTAAAAATAAAACTTGTATGGAGACATACAAAGGAAAATTCTGATTAACAAATTTATCACAATAAATTCAAATGAAATCAGGCTGCTTAAAGTAGACAAACAAAATCGATCTATCAATTTTATTGGATATGAAGGTAAAACGTAAAAGGTATAAACAATAAAATAAAAAAAATAAAAAAAATATCATTCAGGTGAGAATAAAACAGCCAAATAACAATACATTAATACATTAATAATAAAATTAAGGTAACAAGAGTAAAATAATCAGAATCTTCTTTATTTACCATGTATGTTTAAACATAGAAGGAATTCTATCTGGTTGTAACTTGCTCTCAATGTACGTGCAGCAAAAGAGGCATAAATACACATATACAGATAGAAATAGTGCAAATGGTGGTGTAACCGTGCTCAGTGTTTCAGCACAGTTGATTCTACGTTTCTGGTGTTAACTGGTTAACGGAGTGACAAACTGTGTTTGTGTCTGGTAATAATAAAGATGTAATATATAAAACACAGACTGGATATAAAACTACAGACTGGATATGAAACCACAGACTGGATATAAAACTACAGACTGGATATGAAACTACAGACTAGATATCAGCTATCTATTAGACAGATACACCGCTGGCTCCTCCCCAAGCTCGTCCAAATATGATCACTTCCTACTCCAAACCGCTGATGGATTCACGTATAGCACTTAAACTGTTGAATAATAAAAGTCCTATCACCCATAAACAGTAATTAATAATAATATTAATGCTTCTAAATGAGGATTTAACTGATTGCGGTGTAGATTTCTAACAGCTGTGTGCAGCTGCAGAGTTGCTGATTCTGTGTGTCTGCTGATCTCAGACCAGCGCTGCTCCTCCAAACCGAGTGAGTCAGCGTCATTGAAGCAGCTCGTGTCTGAGCGGCTGTTCTTACAGGAGGTTAAAGTTATCAGCGGGCAGCAGAGGAAACTGAAGACACATGTGCCACCAACCTAAAATAGTCGGTCCTGAGTCAGCTGGCCTCGGGGCTCCTGCACCTCCTCCCGTCATGGTGCATGCTGGGAGCTCATCATTTAAATGTGGCTGCAGGTGGAGCATCTGAGGTTCAACTGAGTTTCACGCCGACATAACTCTCATTCAGTGACACCTGCCCGGATAAATCCAGCTCATTCTGCATATCAGAGCTGTTTGAATAGTTTAGTGTGTGTAACGAGAGGACATTAATTCTAATCAAACACAATTCAGATTTCCTGATTTGCACATTCAGGTAGTTTGAAAGTTTTCGGACCACATTAGCGATGCAAAGCAGAGTGAGAGCGATTAGTATTCATGGTGCAGATGGCTTTTTTCCACACAAACTGCAGCATGAAGGGAATAGTGATGCGTTTGATTTAGACAGAGGTGGCCAACATTTGCACTCCCATCCTTAAGCTGTGAAAGTATTTGGCTGCTCTGAAGCTACCTGTCAAACAGACAAAGAGGGCTGGAGGCAGAGCTCAACCTCAGATAGGCTTTAGAGGGCTTCACCTACTGGCACAGAAGGAGTTATCTTCACATGATAACCAATGATCTCACATTTGACACTCTGTTTATTAAAATCACTCCAGTGATCAGGAGGTAAACAATTATTTAAGTGCTTAAAGTGATGTGTGAGGATATTGTAGTGTTACTGCTAACCCTAACCCAAGGGAACCATACAGTCAACCTACCGGATAACCTGTTGTTTGGAAATAAATCTTCTTACCGATAATCCAACTGTTGTCCGTGCTGCATTTGGATCCACTCTCACCACATATCGTGACAGAACAGACTGACCATTATGGACCCAGCAGGCGACACGACAAGCCCCTCTGTGGATCAGCTGCAGAGGACACTCGCGGGGCCAGGTGGATTCTTGGAGCAACACCACCATCTGCTCCAAGAGCTATTGGAAAACCAGTGATCCCTTCAGTCTAAGGTGGCAGACCTTGGCTGGATGATGCAGGACTTCTCCGCCAGCCGACCTACGGTTCAGCCTCCTTCTCTGGAGTTGGTTTCTCCATCTCGAGAAGCCTGCATTCCCACGCCGGAACCCTTCGATGGAGCACGAGTGACGTGCAAAGGGTTCCTGCTCCAGTGCACTCATGTGTTCACTTTGCAGCCCCGCGCCTACGCATCAGACAGTACCAAGATGGCCTACATGTTGGGATGGCTGCGTGACTAAGCCTTGGACTGGGCCCAGGCCAGGATCGCCCGAGAGGAATCAATCGCCTTCACTAACTTTGTTCAGGAACTACAGAAGACGCTTGATCATTGCGATCACGCTGGTAACGCAGGGAGACATCTGCTTCTGCTACGACAGGGTTTCATCTGTGTAGCTGACTTCTCGGTGGATTTCCGGATTCTGGAGGTGAATTCCGGATGGGATGAAATGGCTCTAAGGAGCGTGTTTCATAACAATCTCAGATTATGTCAAGGATGAACTTGCTGTGCGGGATGAGTCCAATTCCCTCGACGAACTGATTTCGCTATCTATTAGACTTGATAATCGGATAGGAGAGTGTCGGAGGAAGAAGAGCTACAGTTCAACTCCTCCAACGTTCTCTGCTCCACGCTTCCGTCTTCCGATCCCGTCTTCCGATCCCGTCACGACCAAGTAGCCTGTTTTCTCTTCCTCCCTCGTCTCCTCTACTCCGTCCACCTCTCAGGAGGAGCCAATGCAACTAGGGCGGGCCCATCTATCTTCGGAGGAGAGAGAGAGACGTTTTTGGTCCGGAGATTGTTTTTATTGTGGGAAGCCCAGAAGTTGCATCCCGTCTTGCGCTTTCCGGCCAAAAGAGGGAGCTCGTCAGTAGCGATACTGACGAGCGGACCACAAACTTCACACCATCCTCCGTCTCACCTGTTACTTCTGGCTACCCTGTGTTTATCATCCGGTTCCCTGTCCACGTTCATAGACTCTGGAGCAGAGCAAAGTTTCCTGGACTCTTCATTCGTACAGGAACACAAGATACCGGTTGAGGTCCTGGATCGTCCTCTCCTGGTGAGTGTGCTCGATGGAAATTCTCTGGCCCAGCTCACTCATCGTACCTGTCCCCTGCCTCTGCTCACCTCCAGGACCTTTTTTAAGTTTTTCCCTCACCCAAGACTCCTTTGGTTCTCAGACACCCCTGGCTCGCGGAACATAACCCCCAATTGGACTGGACGGGAGGAAGAATCACAGGTTGGGGCTGCTCCTGTCATCCTCGCTATCTTCGCTCTGCTCGCCGCGTAGTGTACGCCTCTCCCGAAGCTTCAGAATCTACTCCACAACCTCGCTACAGTACCTCAAGAGTATCAGGACCTCAAGGAGGTGTTCAGTGAGGAACGTGCTCTATCTCTTCCACCCCCCCCACAGACCTTATGACTGCCCCATGGATCTACTTCCTGGTGCTACGTTTCCCTCCAGTCGCCTATATAACCTCTCCAAGCTTGAACGGGTGTCTATGGAGAAGTATATCATGGACTCCTTGTCTGCTGGAATCATTCGTCCCTCCTCATCCCCTCTCGGAGCTGGATTATTTTTTGAGTCGAAAAAAGACAAGAGTCTTCGCCCCTCCATCGACTACCGAGGACTGAACAAGATAACGCTTCGGAACAAATATCTCCTTCCTCTGATCAGGTCTGCTTTTGAACCCCTTTCAGATGCCACAATAGTCATCAAGTTGGATCTCTGCAATGCCTACCATCTCGTCCGCATTCAGGAGGGAGACGAGTGGAAAACTGCCTTTGGACATTTCAAATACTTGGTTATGCCCTTTGGATTAACCAACGCAGTTTTTCAGGTGCCGGTAAATGACGTCCTCCGTGATTTTCTAAATCGCTTTGTGTTTGTTTATCTCGACGATATCCCGATCTACTCTGCATGCCTCCAAGAACACCGCCACCATGTCCGCCTCATCCTACAATGGCTACTAGAAAACCAGCTATTTGTTAAGGTTGAGAAATGTGAATTTCACGTAACTTCAGTGCAGTTTCTGGGGTACATTCTGGAGAAAGGACAAATCAGAACGGACCCTGAGAAGGTGGCCAGAGTTAGAATGGCCCGTCCCTGCAAACTGTAAATAACTCCAGCGATTCCTGGGCTTTGCCAACTTCTACTGGAGATTCATCAGAAACTACAGCAAGACTGCCATGCCCCTTACCAGACTCACCTCTTCCAAGATAACCTTCACTTGGACTCGGTCCATACTCTCAGCTACATCACCTCACCCACAACCTGTCGCCAGTGCTACCAGCCAGCCATCCGTCCGTTCCTGTTACTGTTCCGGCGATGTGTCATGGACTACCACACAGTTCATCCTGCCTGCTACCCTCCTGTTCCTGTCACAGGACGAGTCGCCAACCCCAGGCCACCAGCTTCTGACTGAGTCCTCCGGAGGTGTCACTCAAGTCCATCCTGCTTCATGGTCGTCCTCCAGAGAGGTCCCTCAAGCCCGTCCTGCCTCGCGGTCGTCCTCCGGAGAGGTCACTCAAGCCCATCCTGCCTCGCGGTCGTCCTCCGGAGAGGTCCCTCAAGCCCTTCCTGCTTCGTGGTCGTCCTCCGGAGAGGTTCCTCAAGTCCGTCCTGCCTCACAGTCGTCCTCTGGAGTTGTTCTGTGTCCTCCTCTGCCCGCCCCTAGTCACCTCCCATGGCCACGCCCCTCATCAGTCCGAGCAGCTGCCACCAATCCTGCTGATCACCACTTGCAGGTTGCTCATCTCACTAATCACCTCCCTAGACTATATCAACCCTGGTCCTGCAGTCATTAGGCGTTGGTCCATACTCTCAGCTACATCCCCTCACCCACAACCTGTCGCCAGTGCTACCAGCAGGCCATCCGTCCGTTCCTGTTCCGTTCCGTTCTGTGCTGGCAACGTGTCGTGGACTACCACACACTTCATCTTGCCTGCTAACCTGTGTCGCAAGTATCCAGTCTGCTGCCCTTTTGTGTTGGACCTCGGGAAACCACACAAGTGATCCAGTCTGCTGCCCTCTTGTGCCAGACCTTGGAAAACCACACAAGTCACTCCAGTCTGCTACCTGCCTGCCTGCCTGCCTGCCAGCCTGCCTGCCGTGTCTCTGGCTCCCACCTGATCCTGCCCAGACCAGAGCTGAGTGCGTGGTCGCACCAACCCCCCACTCCCCGGTGAGAAGTCGGTGGAGTTCTGGACAGATCACAAAAATCTGGAATACATACAAACTGCCAAACTTCTAAACTCCCGTCAAGCCCATTGGGCACTATTCTTCGCTTGTTTCAACTTTTCCATCACCTACCATCCAGGACAAAAGAACACCACGCCCGATGCTCTATCAATCCAGTTTGCTCCAAACAACGAAGACGCTATTCTGGACACCATCATCCCCTCACCTTGTGTCCTCTCACTTGGTAAGTGGAGTCCGCAGTTCATGAGGTCCAACGCACTCAACCGGATCCTGGAGGTGGACCGCCTGTTCGTGCCTCCTACATCCCGCTCCCGAGTGCTCCAGTGGGCCCACGACTCTCGCATCTCCTGCCACCCAGAAATCCACCGCACCATCAACATGCTTCGCCGGTCCTTTTGGTGGCCTTCACTGGAGGCTGATGTTCGAGCCTATGTTCTTGCCTGTTCAATCTGCACTCGAGGCAAGGCTTCTCATAGGCCCCCTGCTGGACTTTTGCAACCCCTGCCTGTACGTCATCGTCCATGGTCCCACATTGCACTGTATTTTATCACCGGATTACCCTCTAATAACAACTCAGTTGACCGATTTTCTTAGGCCGCCCACTTTGTTACCCTGCCCAAACTGCCCTTAGCCCATGAGACTGCCGACCTACTGGTGCTCCATGTTTTCCACCTGCACGACATCCTGGTGGACATCGTTTCCAACAGGGGTCCCCAGTTCACTTCACAAGTATGGAAAACTTTCTGCCTCACCGTAGTGGCCACAGTCAGCCTCACGTTGGGTTTCCATCCTCAGTCCAATGGTTCAAATTGAGCGGTTGAATCAGGAATTGGAAGCCACCCTCCACTGTAGCACCGCCTCTCATCCGTTATCCTGGAGCTCGCTCCTACCATGGGCTGAATATGCTTACAATTGCCACACATCCTCCGCCACTGGACTGTCACTGTTTGAAGCCTCCCTCAGTTACCAGCCACCGTTGTTTCCCAGTCATGAGACTGAGATTGCTGTGCCCTCGGTGCAGCACAACCTACAGCACTGTAGGAGGATGTGGAGGAACACTTGTGCCGCGCTCCTCCGAACCTCGGACTAAAACAAATGCTTGGCGGATTGTCGGCGGGCTTCCGCTCCAGCTTATCAGCCTAGGCAGATGGTATGGCTCTCCGCACGGGATATTCCCCTCCGCATAGAGTCAAGGAAACTAGCCCCACACTACACTGGTCCCTTCCCTGTGTTGGAAATCATCAACCCGGTCTCTGTGAAACTCAGATTCCCTAATGATATGAGAATTCATCCTGTGTTCCATGTATTGCTGCTTAAACCCGTAACTTCCAGTCCTCTGAGCCCTCCGGCCGTCCCCCCTCGTCCCTCCCCGGCTCATCGACGGCAGTCCGGTATACTCCATTCGTCACCTTGTGGAGGTCGTGGATTTCAATACCTGGTGGACTGGGAGGGCTACGGTCCAGAAGAACAATGTTGGCTCCCCCGCTCTAGGATTATGGACCCACCCGTCCATGGTCCGTGAATTCAGGCCTGACTGACAAAATATTGAAATAAAGTCATGTACCTCGGACCCAAGTCTGTGGTCGCTGGGTCCTTCCTGGGTCGGTGCATTCAGTTATGTGGTGGTGTTTACCAGGACCCAAATACAGGCTCACAGACTTAGGTATCAGTTCCAAAATACAGTCTTTATTTCAATGAACAAAAACAAACAAACAAAAAGCGGTACCTACAACGTCACTTGGCTTCCAAGTCGGGAGGGCAACTCAACCGACAGATCCGGGGAGACACAGCCGGCAGGACATCGGACAGAACAGCGGACAGGACTGTTGGAAAAACAGAGTCTATATCCTCCGAGTCGGGAGGGAAACTCAACCGACTGGTGACTCCAACAGGTAGCTCTGCAGGTGGAACAGGAGCCAGAGGAATGGGAACGGGACGGACGGGGGACGGACGGGTGACTGGCGGTCCTTGCGGTGCACAACTCGCAGTAACTCGCCGTCGTCTAGCTGTTGCTAGTAGTAGTAATACTAACTAATGCACCGACAACCAGAGGAGTGCAGGGGCAGGGTACATATAGTCCGGGGAGGTGATCAGGGAGATGCAGCACACCTGCAGGTGGTGATCCGGGGTGAGTGACTGCAGCTGCTGGGACCGGTGAGGGGCGTGGCCACGGGAGATGAGGAGAGGAGGACACAGAACAAGCAGACAGGGGACTGAGGGGACACAGGAGGAGAGGAGATCGGGAGGAAAACAGAGGAAAACAGAAGAAAACAGGACTCCTGACATAAACCTAATTAAGAAAACAACCTGTTTGGGGTTAAACCTGGTCAGAGGTGGAAAACCGGGTCATTCATCTGCAGGTTTGTTGGATTCAGTCATTGCATGCTGGTACTGGCACCACTTTTATTCTTGTTCAGCCTTCGAGGGAAAAACTAGTACACAGGAAGTGTTAAATGGAGGATTTAATTGCTGATTCACATGAATAAATATGCACCCCTAGGCTCTGCTGGAGTCTATGACTGAACAAGACCACAAATTAAACCACGAATTACACAACGGAGAGCAGCTCCAACATCAGCTCAGCTTTTCTCTTTTCAGGGTGTTTGAGCAGGAAATGAGCCTCTTTTACTCGACATAATAAATCCCCACTCCTTTCAAAAAATAATAACATCTAACGTGTTGAAATTGATAAAATACATTTGAAAATAAGAATACAGTTCTTTCTTTGTATGTTTTTTTTTTTGTCTTCTAATCTTTTGAAGTCGGTAAATAACCCACTGACTGACCTGTCAGTCACCTCATGAGATTAGACGGAATTAGATTAATAACTGTTTTTGGAGATGATTTATTTAACTAGTCCTATATTTGATCAGTGTTATAAATAAATTATGAATTAGTTTCTCTTCATGCTTCATACTCACTTTACTAATCACAGACTCATTTCACATCTTTGTGTGACTTTACTGAAGCAGTGATTCAGCATTAACTCATGGAGTGTTTAATTATTATTCACTAATGCCTGCTCATGTATGAAGACCGTGACAGGCTTATATTTAAAAATGAAACACCAGCAGTGTTTTTAAACACATCAAGCAGAAAGTGGTTGAATTATGGGATCACATACATGACCTGAGGTTTGATCAGGATTGTATGTATTTGTGTTTTTAATTGGCCAATATGGATGTTCAGCTGTTTCTGTATGACATATGCCGGATTTGGCACCAATGCTTCATTTCTTGCATGCGTGTTTGCTAACTTGTGGTCTTTGTTATTGTATTGCTGTGCAGTTTTGCATGTTACTGCAAACAAATTGCCACCTTAATGATTTGGAGGGGTTTGAGTGGCTCAGTGATCCTGGGAGCTATATTGTCTGGGGCATCGGGCCCTGTTACGGTGTCCCAAGGCAAACTGGTCTCAGGTGAGAGCCCAGACAAAGAGTGGTTCACAAAACCCTGATGAAGCGCAGCCCAAGGTTTGAGTTCACCTCGCCCGGATCAGGGAAACCGGGGCACTGTACAACCACAGTAGGAGCTGTGTTTGTATAATCGGCAATAAGTCAGACTCATTTCCAGTGGGCGTGGCCTCCACCAGGGCTGTCCTTTGTCACCGATCCTGTTCGTGACCTTCATGGACAGGATATCTAGGTACAGCCGGGAGGAGGAGCACATCGGGTTCGGGGGTCTCGAGGTTGCATCTCTGTTGTTTGCAGATGATGTGGTCCTGTTGGGCTCTTCGGAACACGACCTCCAGCATTCACTGGGGCGGTTTACAGTCGAGTGGGAAGCGGCAAGGACGGGGGTTAGCACCTCCAAATCTGAGGCTATGGTCCTCTGCTGGAAACCGGTGGATTGCTCCCTCCAGGTGGGGACAGAGTGCCTGCCTCAAGTGAAGGAGTTTAAGTATCTCGGGATCTTGTTCACGAGTGGATGGAGGATGGAGGGTGGAGGATGGAGGGCGGAGGATGGAGGATGGAGGGTGGAGGATGGAGCAGGAGATTGACAGGCGGATCGGTGCGGCTGCAGCAGTACAACAGGTGCTGCACCGAACCGTGTTGGTGAAAAGGGAGCTGAGCCGTAAGGCGAAGCTCTCAGTTTACCGGGCGATCTACATTCCGATCCTCAGCTATGGTCACGAGCTCTGGGTCGTGACCGAAAGAACGAGGTTGCGGCTACAAGCGGCTGATATGAATTTCCTCCGTAGGGTGGCCGGGCTCAGCCTTAGGGATCGGGTAAGGAGCTCGGACATCAGGAGGGAACTTGGAGTTGAGGCGCTACTCCTTCGCGTGGAGGTCGCCAGGCAGAGAGGCGGAAAATGTCTCGGTCAACCTGCCGTCGGCCAGTTGAGACTTGGGTCGGCGATTCACTAATTGTCACTACTTGTAACTCTGATGAGCGCTTAGAGCTGGCCTCGCTCATAGGGTTAACAAAATTACTGATAGTGATACAGGCTCGTCAAAATGGGTTGAATTGAGTACGTGATCAGCGAAGTTGCTGACGTACTCTGAGACTTTGATTATTATGTGCGCTAAAAGCTTAACAAAAAGGTAGATCAAAATAATGACGAAGTCAAAACTTAGTGAAACTCAAAAATAACTGAAACTAAAACGAATCTCAAAGTGAATCTGAGGTGAATTTAAAATAAATCTTTTAGAGAATAAACCGAATCTTGAAGAAAGAAAAAAATAATTTTAGTGAATCTTGCAGCGAATCATGATGATCAGCTCGAGTCTCCCTCTTTTAAAGTGGGGAGGATGAACCAGGATCGGGGTGTCGAATTTCACCTTGTCGATACCCTATCTCAGGAGAGGAGGAGATGTCGTGAGGAGGTGTCATGAGGGCCCACGTTCAACACGATTTGATTCAAACTATGTATAAAAGAAGTACCTTATTTCACTTCACCAACGTATTATGATGTTTATTATTATCACAGATCATATTTAAAATGATGAGGTCATTTTACCTAATTACTCTGGTAGAGAGGTGAGAGAGAGTGAGGTAGAGAATTTGAGTTAAACAATGTTCACATCTCTTAGACTCAGGATATAGTTTTAGTGACACCTAAACTTCAGATTAACATCACTGTTAGTAGAAGAATATCATAGCATACAGGACAGCAGTATATGTAGTTATGAATCACCAAGTCCATAATTTGTTCTGATAGTTTGTGAGTTTTTGGTAACATTTGACCACATGAGGAAGACGTGGATCTTCCGGGATGATCAATACTCGAGGTCATCTGGCATCTGGAAAGTGTCAACTCTGGGTTTAGTGTATTTGACCAAAAGGGATTAAAAGGAGGTATCCTTTGGTTTAAGGCTGGCTGGACGTGATCTCCAAAGTGACAGGTTTTATAGACCTAAAAGGGTTGGATACCGTCACTTGTGGTAGAAGTTTGGGTTTTTATGAGGAAAAAGGGTGCTAAAGGAGGCCAGAGGAATTTGCCAAAAGTTCACATCCTGCAGCCATGTGGGGGTTGAAATCAGCTTGGTGGGTACTGCTAAGGTCACAGAGATAACGGTGAGGAGATGTGGTGCTGGCAGGGATACTTTACAAAGCGGGTTCGCTACAATAGTAAAAGGAAAGACAATACGGTAAATTAAAAGAAAATACAGTAAAAACAAAGACAGAAGGGTAAAAACAAAGACAATAATGTAAAACCAAAGACACTACGGTAAAAATATAGACAGTACAGTAAAAACTAAAATAGTACGGTAAAAACAAAGACAGTACGGTAAAAACAAAGACAGTACAGTAAAAACAGAATACGGTAAAATCGAAGACAATATAGTAAAAGGAAAGACAGTACGGTAAATTCAAAGAAACTACAGTGAAAAACAAATACAATATAGTCAAATCAAAGACAGTACGGTAAAAACAAAGACAATACTGTAAAACCAAAGACACTATGGTAAAAACAAAGAAAATACAGTAAAATCAAAGACAGTACGGTAAAAACAAAGACAGTCCTGTAAAATGAAAGACAGTACAGTAGAAACAAAGCCAGTACAGTCAAAATAAAGCCAGTACGGTGAAAATAAAGACAATACAGTAAAAATAAAGACAATACCGTAAAACCAAAGACACTACGGTAAAAATATAGACAGTATTGTAAAAACAAAAATACTACGGTAAAAACAAAGACAGTACAGTTAAAACAAAGACAGTACAGTAAACTCAAAGACAATATAGTAAAAGCAAAGACAATACGGTAAAAAAAAAAGACAGTACAGTAAAAACAAAGACTGTACGGTAAAAATAAAGACAAATCGGTAAAATCAAAGACAACATGGTAACAACAAAGATAGCACGGTAAAAACAAAGCTTTCAGTCTGCTCTGAGTGCAACATGACAGGAAGAGGATGTAGTTTAATCTATATATTTAATGAGGACGTTGCAGAAGTGTCTTCAGCTGCAATACCAGCGAGTGCCACTAGAGGTCGGCTCCAAAAAGCCTCCGGCTCCATAGACTCCCATTCAACTTCTCTCATCAAATCCAAAGTGAATAAAATGTGTCCATCAGTTATCTTGGTGTTGTTAGCTAAAGTCACTCCTTCTTATTAGTTTTCTGGAGGTCCATCTGAAAATAATCCCTCTTTCATTAGATAGTAATCTCCTGAATATAAATATATGTAACAGAAAGACTCCATCAGCCGTATTCTTCCTGTAGACGAGTCCTCTGCTGGTAAATTCATCGAGCTGCATGTTCCCTACCAATAATTTAATATCTCAGGCCAAGCGTTTGGTGCCTGCGAGCAGCTGGTTAAAAGA
This sequence comes from Brachyistius frenatus, assembly GCF_029030835.1. Classification (NCBI taxonomy): domain Eukaryota; kingdom Metazoa; phylum Chordata; class Actinopteri; family Embiotocidae; genus Brachyistius; species Brachyistius frenatus. The sequence continues at coordinate 264,194 of NW_027210896.1, forward strand.
TGTGAGAGAATCTGACAGAAGGAGAAAATATTTTGCTGTTTTATGGAGGTTTTGACAGTGTTTTCCTTTCCCACGTCCTCCAGCAGCGGCTGATGTCCTCAGAGACCGACGATGACTCAGCTTCAGGGAGGACTTCAGAGCGACAAGCGCCGTGTTCAGGACATCGTGCTCACTTGGAGCTGCAGCCTCTTTAGGACCGTCCTCCCTGCAGCTCTGCTTTACGTACATGTGCATCTTGTTGTCAGTGTTGATCCGATAAGAGACTTTGTTCAGCTCGTCGCTGTGCAGAACAAACTGTCCTGATATTTTCTACCATCAGGAGGAGAGATGTTCTGAAGAACTGCTGCTGCTGCTGGTTCTGTCTAAGAGCCTCAGTTTGGGACCAACCTGTTTCTGAGTGTTAGAAACCGTCCCAGCACCAACTGAACATTCCTAGTTCAACATGCACTGAAGAGATTTTACATCATAACTCATAATGACTATACCATGTAAGATCTGTATTAATGTAAGACACAAGGCCAAGAGGATCGAAACCCTGCAGCTTCATCAGACACACTTTTTATTTTATTACTGCTTCTTTATTTTGTTGTCTATCACAGAATCACCTGCATAGTAAATAAGCTAAATATATCAGATCCAGCTTTCTGTAAACGTACTCAGTGCCCTAAATCCTCAGTACGGGAGAGACTGAAGTATACAAAAATAATATAGTTATTTGCCTACATAAACACTGTGATAAACTCAAAGACCTAATAAGACCAATAACCGAGATGATTATGTTCATACGAGAGTAGTCACTGAATGTCAACTGTGTGTTTTTGAATGTTTACTTTATTGTTAAATTTGTCAGTCCAGTTTTATTACAAAAATGACTGGAACAAGTTTAAGTTTAGTTTAAGTTAAAGTATATTTATAGTCGGGACCATGTGCAGAATACATTCATCTCAAAAAGAGAGGTGGTTTGTACCACATGTCGCTACAAGCTCATTTCCATTTTCAGTGTCTAGTGAGGTAAAGAGAAAACAATATTACACACAACTATTAAAAACCTGCTGACTGTTAGCCATGCCCACAACCACCAGCACATCCTCCAAACCTCTTGATACCACGGTTAATTCATTTTGGAGGGATTCAGACAGACCAATGAAGACTTATTACTGCAACACAATTAAACAGGAATGAATGAACCTCTATTAGATTACAGTTCTGTCATCTTTTCTGGATGAACAAGTTCAGATCGATGAGGATGGCGGCTGACCTCCGACCCTGACAGTCAGAGTAAAGAAATACCAATGTCGGTATGTTGGAGGTCAAATTAAGTCTGTCCAAGTCAGTTCTTAGGACTTTGTATGTATAATGCGAAAATGCGGAATTCCTTCCTTTCATTAAAATTAAATAAATAAAAGTTTTTCTATGAAAGAAATGTGACTTCTATGTAGTTTTCCATATTTGACTGGATTCAGTATGCATGGCAGTCCAAGTAAACATGTTCTCAATGTGAAGAAATTCCTTCAAGGCCTTCTTGAAATATCTGAATTGAAACCGATATAAGGTCACAGTGACCTTTGACCTCTGACCACCAAAATCTTCCAAATATGAAGGAATAAGTTACCAAAAGGCAATCCCTACATAATGCTTTCAGGTCAATTTGAACTTTGACCCCCCGGGACCAAGTGAAAGTTGGTGCCAAATGTCAATAAATTATTCCGCAGAACAGGACGTGTGGACGGACAGACACAAACATGATACTTATTGTTGTGTCTGTTCGCTGCAGAGGAATAAAAACCCCAAATGACATGTTGACAAGGTTAAAAATGTGATTTTCATTAATAGGGGTCTGACAGAAATGATGAGTGGCGCTGCCCTCTCACAGCCTCGTTCTCTGGATCTAAACGAGGTTAATTGTGTTGAAGAATTAGCAGCCGCCCACACACACAAATGTGAATGTGTTCATAAAAGAAGCAGTGATTTCCTCCTGCAGTGGACCGTTGTGATCACATAGGAAAGCACAGTGAGGGGTCTATTACACAGGCCTCATCTCTTCACTTCTATTAGAGTCTATGAAGTCAACATCTGGATATCATGCAAACATTAAGTCCATCCAGGTTCAATTAACCTCACTGAGAGACCTTTACAGTCTAATGTGGGTGTTTGATTTGCTGCTCCGCCTTCATGTTCAGATATTACCGTGGGAGTTTTCTCAGTACGGAGTGATAGCAGTGCCAAAATAAAGAATAAGGAATGTGGAAATATAAAGGGGCAATCAATTAATTGATGAAATATAAAGACAAATAACAAAGTTAAAAAGAGTATTGCATTTGCTTTTACCATATTGCTTTGCTTTTCCTGTATTGGTTTTACTTTTTTTTTATGTTTCCCAAATTTTCTTTGATTTTACAGTACTGTCTTTGATTTGACTGTACTGTCTTTGATTTGACCGTACTGTCTTTGATTTGACCGTACTGTCTTTGATTTGACCATACTGTCTTTGATTTGACCGTACTGTCTTTGATTTGACCGTATTGTCTTTGTTTTTACCGTACTGAAAGGCTGAAAGTGTTTCGTAAATTTTTTTAACGTTTTAACCAAACATGTCACAGATTGTCCTTTAATTTTATTTTATTTCTTCTTCTGTCCTTTTCACGCCACTGACGGTTGAATTGCACGCTTTAGCCCGGTTCCATTTAAAGTTCCATGATTGGTGCAGACTAAAGAAAGCAACCCATGAGTGAGTCAAACATCAGCTATTAAAGGTCAACCTGTTCATGACCGCAACTGTTTCTTTTGACAGATATTGTGGCAGTAAACAATTTTAATCATGGAGTCTAAATTGTGTCTGTACGTTCTTGGAAACGATCTGTGTTCCCGTCCAGCTGCAGGTCGTCCTTAGAAATGGAGGATGTGAGCAGAAAAATGAAACCTGTAGAAAACAGCAGGACACCTGCACTGATGTGAAGATGTGATCTCAGCACTCCGCTGCACAATAACAGTTCTCCAGGTCGTTTTAGGGCCAATCTGAGTCGGCCTGGTTCCGACCAGCACCACTCGTTGTTTCAGTAACACAGTGATCATCATGCAGCCATCCTGATGTTAAATGAATGGGCCCTGAATGCATCTCCTCTCTCCAGCGCTCAGCCTCCGTGCTCCTCGGAGCGTACCCGCCATCCCGCCACCTCTCAGATAAGCCCCGAGTGTTTGATGGGAAAAACCGTCTCCCTTCCTTTATCAATCTCAAACAGAGAGCCTTTTTTTTTTTGGCACCATTATTCTGCGCACCAACTGATAAGGCGTGGAGAGCCCAGAGTGGCGTGAAAGACATATTGTGCAGGCTGGCGGTGAGTGGAGATAAACTGAGACTGAAGCACAAAGGTCAAAGGCATCTGGGAAGACGCTGAATGAGTCTGTCGCCTCTTCACATCCCAGAATCATGTTTAATTCTCAGCTCTTATCAGGAACGTGTTCCTGAGTAATACATGACAGCAGAGCGGCTGCTGTCTCTCAGTAATGCTGTTACATTTAGGGAACAAACATAGATTCGAAATGTCGAATTACTCTATTTTATTTTGGGCAAAATATTTGAGGAAGCAAAGTGAAACAAGACCTCTGATCCATTTTATTTTTTGCAGAAAAATGCTGAAAAAAATCAGTAGCTTCTTATTCAGCCAGTGTGATGTAACCAGAATATCTCCTGGTATCAAAGAACAAAGCTGCAGCAGAAGTTCACGGTTATTTTTCACCTGTTCAATGTGCTTTTTTATGTTGATACGTCTTGCCAAGTCCAGATCCTCTTTTCGTCTTCTTCTAGGATTTTTTGGCGGTTGGCAGACCAACTTCAAAGTGCATTACCGCTCCTATTGGATTCAGATTCTGTCCGTCACCATCTTTGCTAGTTCAGACGGTTTGGAGCAGGAAGTGACCATATTTGGACGAGCTGGGGGAGGAGCCAGCAGTGGATCTGACCGAATTACGTCCCGCCCACCGATAGCTGTAACTTGACTGCACCACAGGCCTGTCAATCAAACAGACACGCCCCCAAAAACAGGTCTTCTTGAATCTTCTTTTCTAATGAATGAGGGATTATTTTCAGATGGACCTCCAGAAAACTAATAAGAAGGAGTGACTTTAGCTAACAACACCGAGATAACTGATGGACACATTTTATTCACTTTGGATTTGATGAGAGAAGTTGAATGGGAGTCTATGGAGCCGGAGGCTTTTTGGAGCCGACCTCTAGTGGCACTCGCTGGTATTGCAGCTGAAGACACTTCTCGATCAGAACCATTTTGCAGACCTGAAGCTTCGAACACTTATAACACTTAACACTTATATCCAGTCTGTGCTCCAGTGTTGCTCATTGGTGAGATCCTTTTGGATGTCTGGGAAAAGAAGGAGTAATAGTTGTTATAAGTGTCCACAAGCAGCTGAATAAACCTTAAAGCCACACTAGCAGAGCTCATCACCGTTCAGTCACCTGGCAGACATCAGAAGGTGCTACATCAGCATCACAGCCTCCAGAGTCAGCGTGTTGAAACCAGGCAGAGCAGCAGCAGCAGTGATTCGTGCTAAACAAGTCTTCTATAGTGTTCTCCATGGAGAGCAAAGCTGCTGCCGCTGGCCTGAATCTGCTGCACCGATAGGGGAAATACAATGTCACAAATGTTGGTCTTCTTTCACTCAAAGGTTTAAAGCTTAAATCAGGACATTCTTCATCATCTGACATGATAGTGGTTATATACAGTGGGTACGGAAAGTATTCAGACCCCTTTACATTTTTCACTCTTTGTCTCATTGCAGCCACTTGCTAAAATCAAAAAAGTTCATTTTATTTCTCATTAATGTACACTCAGCACCCCATCTTGACAGAAAAAAACAGAAATGTAGAAATTTGTGCAAATTTATTAAAAAAGAAAAACTGAAATATCACATGGTCATAAGTATTCAGACCCTTTGCTGTGACACTCATATTTAACTCACATGCTGTTCATTTCTTCTGATCCTCCTTGAGATGGTTCTACTCCTTCATTGGAGTCCAGCTGTGTTTAATTAAACTGATTGGACTTGATTAGGAAAGGCACACACCTGTCTATATAAGACCTTACAGCTCACAGTGCATGTCAGAGCAAATGAGAATCATGAGGTCGAAGGAACTGTCCAAGGAGCTCAGAGACAGAATTGTGGCAAGGCACAGATCTGGCCAAGGTTACAAAATCATTTCTGCAGCACTCAAGGTTCCTAAGAGCACAGTGGCCTCCATAATCCTTAAATGGAAGAAGTTTGGGACGACCAGAACTCTTCCTAGACCTGGCCGTCCAGCCAAACTGAGCAATCGTGGGAGAAGAGCCTTGGTGAGAGAGGTAAAGAAGAACCCAAAGATCACTGTGGCTGAGCTCCAGAGATGCAGTAGGGAGATGGGAGAAAGTTCCACAAAGTCAACTATCACTGCAGCCCTCCACCAGTCGGGGCTTTATGGCAGAGTGGCCCGACGGAAGCCTCTCCTCAGTGCAAGACATATGAAAGCCCGCATAGAGTTTGCCAAAAAACACATGAAGGACTCCCAGACTATGAGAAATAAGATTCTCTGGTCTGATGAGACCAAGATTGAACTTTTTGGCGTTAATTGTAAGCGGTATGTGTGGAGAAAACCAGGCACTGCTCATCACCTGCCCAATACAATCCCAACAGTGAAACATGGTGGTGGCAGCATCATGCTATGGGGGTGTTTTTCAGCTGCAGGGACAGGACGACTGGTTGCAATTGAAGGAAAGATGAATGCGGCCAAGTACAGAGATATCCTGGAAGAAAACCTCTTCCAGAGTGCTCTGGACCTCAGACTGGGCCGAAGGTTCACCTTCCAACAAGACAATGACCCGAAGCACACAGCTAAAATAACAAAGGAGTGGCTTCGGAACAACTCTGTGACCATTCTTGACTGGCCCAGCCAGAGCCCTGACCTAAACCCAATGGAGCATCTCTGGAGAAACCTGAAAATGGCTGTCCACCAACGTTCACCATCCAACCTGACGGAACTGGAGAGGATTTGCAAGGAAGAATGGCAGAGGATCCCCAAATCCAGGTGTGAAAAGCTTGTTGCATCATTCCCAAGAAGACTCATGGCTGTACGAGCTCAAAAGGGTGCTTCTACTCAATACTGAGCAAAGGGTCTGAATACTTATGACCATGTGATATTTCAGTTTTTCTTTTTTTAATAAATTTGCACAAATTTCTACATTTCTGTTTTTTTCTGTCAAGATGGGGTGCTGAGTGTACATTCATGAGAAATAAAATGAACTTTTTTGATTTTAGCAAATGGCTGCAATGAAACAAAGAGTGGAAAATTTAAAGGGGTCTGTATACTTTCCATACCCACTGTATAGTTTAAAACCTTTATATAAAGTGCTTTGGTTGTCCTGGGTTGGTTGAATTGTTGATGGATAACCCCGCCTCTTCCATATCCGTCAGGACTAACCCCGCCTCCTACAGGGCTAACCCCTGTCTCCTGCAGATCTAACCCTGCCTCTTGAATCTGCTCCAGTGCTCACCTCCTGCATCTCCTTCATGACTAACCCTGCCTCCTCCAGGTCTAACCCCGCCTCCTCCAGGTCTAACCCCGCTTCTTGAATCTCCTCCAGTGCTCACCTCCTGCATCTCCTTCATGACGACCCCTGCCTCCTGCATCTCCTGCAGGTCTAACTCCGCCTCCTGCATCTCTTTCAGTGCTATCTCCACCTCCTGCATCTCCTCCAGGACTAACCCCGCCTCCTCCAGGACTAACCCTGCATTTAAAAGCTCTGAACACAAGCAGACTTCCTGTTGAGAGAAGGCAGATAAAGATATCCAACAGGTGTTTGAGGAAATTAGTTTCTTCTGCTGCAGCACCACTCGATACAGGAAGTTGTCCGAGTGATGAAGAAGATGAAGATAGCAGCTGTTTTTATCTGCTTCTCTGTTGCAGCAGGAGGATGGTGACCAATGTCAGGGAGATAGTTCTGCTCCGTGTTGGAGTTTCAAATTAAAAGCATTAAGTGTCATCTTTTACAAATTAAATGTCTCAGTTGTTTTATTGTTAAAGGATGTTGTGATGTTACACTGAACCTCCCAGAAATCAGGTCTGTGAAATGTTCCATAAAAGTCCCCTGTCACATCTTAACCTTCAAAATAAGATGAAAAATAATTATGGATAAATTGTAGTGTTGATTAGGTCATACTGGATCTGGCAAAAGTGTGATTTAATTGGTTAATTGGTTAATTGGTTAATCTCAGGTCTTTAGGTGGTTCACAGGTGGTACCCATCCCCAACCTGTGGTTGTTTTATTGTGAAAGGGTGAAAGATTGTGGGCTCTACATGCACAGATATCCTTATTAGTTCCTGATTCTTTCTCATTATTTTGGAGCTTTACTCGACTTCCAATCCTTGCATCACTTTAAGGAAACACTAAATAATAATAATAAGCATATTCATTGTAAAAGTATATTAGCCTCATTGTTCTGCATCCCTGAGTTCTGCCTGCAGGTTTTCCAAATGTATTCAGAGAAGCTGATAAAAGGCACGTGTTGTGCTCCAAGCTGCTTGATCAATAATCCGGCTCCCGTTATCTCTGGTTTGGTCTCCACCAGCTCGTCAGTGATTTTACACTGAAACAGTTCATCAGTTTGAATTAAGAGACTTGAGAAGAAGTAGGAAGGTGGATGATGGATCATCTTAAATAAAAATAATAATAATCTTCAAGAAGATAAAAAAGCATCACTGATGTTTACTGTCAGTTTAATGTTGGCAGGAGAGACTGATGATGATGATGATGATAATGATGATGATGAGGATCAACGAGAGGATGAAGGAAGGCCCCCTGCTGTCAATCACAGAAGAGCGTGATGACATCTTACATAATAACTAAACATGTAGAGCATCTTTCACCTCCTCAGACTCGTCTCTGACATTCTACTCACTGCCATATGAGGGCGCTGTGGAGCCACACTGCTGCTGCAGGTGGAGGTTTCAAGAAACATGACAGAGATCCTATTCATGAAACGTGGACTTCCTCTCTGTTTAAAATGTGACATAATGCTACTGTGCATGAACCACTGGCAGGTGACCACATCAGCAGTTAAAGGTGAGGTTTGGGGTTTTCTGAGAGGTCAGAGTTCATCCTGAACGTGGTCTGCAGCTCCTTTGTGCTTCGGTTCCATTGGAGGGCCGGATGATGTCACGGCAGCGGACTGAGAGGATTACTGCCGTGGCTCGCAGCCGTGCAGCACCTCTGCTGCCGCGACCTTGTCGATGAGCTGCCAGTCAGCTCAGACCTCTGAGGGGTTTCCACTTCCTTCTGTCACGCCAAAAAAAAAAACGCCCCCCCCAGGAGACGCTGCACAGCAGGTAGCAGCAGAGGCGGTTTTTACTCTGAACTTCAAGGAGACAAAAAGCAGAGCGATTAGAGCTCAAACTCTCCATCTGAAAGAAGACAATCGCAGGACTTCCTGCTGTCGCCGGGGGTTTTTGTGTCTAGAAGAAAGTGAATAAATTAAATCACATTAGATATCGCCTAAGTACTCGACACCGGCACCCAATTAAGATGTGAGGCCCGCAGCACCGGGAGCCTATAGCTCTTTACCAGCCAAATACATGACAAACCGCTCTGCTCCCACTTTGATAACCTCGTTTTAATTACGCCGTCACATGAACGTGTCCTCAGCGCTCGTTCAGAAGCTTCACAGCCGGACGCTCGTTCAGCAGCTTTGAATTTATGCAGAAAAATCTCCTTTGATGAGGAGAAAAGTGCTTATTAAACAATTAGCATCGTTATTCTGCCGCTAATCATCCACAGAGGTTCAAAACTGAATTGGAAATGTTCGCAGGGTGCCTGAATGCCCCACGGACACGCAGGAGACACCTAAACACGGCATCAACACGCATGAGATACCTGAACACAGCAACAACACGCAAAAGACGCATGAACACGGCAACCACATGCAAGAGACACATGAACATGGCAACAACACGCAAGAGAAACATGAACACGGCAACAACATGCAAGAGAAACATGAACACGGCAACAACACACAAGAGAGACACATGAACACAGCAACAACACGCAAAAGACGCATGAACACAGCAACAACACACGAGACACATGAACACGGCAACAACACACAAGAGACGCATGAACACAGCAACAACACGCAAGAGAAACATGAACACGGCAACAACACGCAAGAGACGCATGAACACGGCAACAACACGCAAGAGAAACATGAACACGGCAACAACACGCAAGAGAAAGAAGAACATGACAACAACACGCAAGAAACACATGAACACGGCAACAACACACAAGAGAGACACATGAACACGGCAACAACACACAAGATAAACAAGAACACGGCAACAACACGCAGGAGACACCTGAACATGACAATAACACACAAGAAACACATGAACACAGTACCAAAACGCAGGAGACACATGAACATGACAACAATACGCAAGAGACTCATGAACAGGGCACCAACACGCAAGAAACACATGAACATGGCAACAAAACGCAAGAGAAGCATGAACAGGGCAACAACACGCAAGAGAAGCATGAACAGGGCACCAACAAGCAAGAAACACATGAACACGGCAACAACACGCAAGAGACGCATGAACATGGCAACAATACACAAGAGACGCATGAACACGGCAACAACACGCAAAAGATGCATGAACACGGCAACAACACACAAGAGAGACACGTGAACACGGCAACAACATGCAAGATATGCATGAACAAGGCAAACAACACGCAAGAGAAACATATACACGGCAACAACACACGAGAGACACATGAACACAGCAAAAACATGCAAGAGAGACACGTGAACACGGCAACAACACGCAAAAGACGCATGAACACAGCAACAACATGCAAGAGAGACACATGAACACAGCAACAACACGCAAGAGAGACACATGAACACGGCAACAGCACGCAATAGAAACATGAACATGGCAACAACACGCAAGAGACACATGAACTCGGCAACAACACACAAGAGACACATGAACACAGCAACAACACAGAAGAGACACATGAACACAACAATAACACGCAAGAGACGCATGAACACAGCAACAACACAGAAGAGACACATGAACACAGCAACAACACGCAAGAGACGCATGAACAGGGCAACAACACGCAAGAAACTCATGAACATGGCAACAACACGCAAGAGACGCATGAACATGGCAACAACATGCAAGAGACACATGACACGGCAACAACATGCAAGAGATGCATGAACACGGCAACAACACACAAGAGAGACACGTGAACACGGCAACAACACGCAAAAGACGCATGAAGACGGCAACAACACACAAGAGAGATACGTGAACACGGCAACAACACGCACGAGAAACATGAAAACGGCAACAACATGCGAGAGAGACACATGAACACGGCAACAACACGCAAAACACGCATGAACATGGCAACAACATGTAAGAGAGACACATTAACACGGCAAACAACACGCAAGAGAAACATATACACGGCAACAACACACGAGAGACACATGAACACAGCAAAAACATGCAAGAGAGACACGTAAACACGGCAACAACACACAAGAGACACATGAACACGGCAACAACACACAAGAGAGACACATGAACACGGCAACAACACGCCAAAGACGCTTGAACACGGCAGCAACACGCAAGAGAAACATGAACACGGCAACAACACACAAGAGAAACATGAACACGGCAACAACACGCAGGAGACACCTGTATATGGCAAAAACACGCAAGAAACTCATGAACAAGGCAACAACACGCAAGAGAAACATGAACATGGCAACGACACGCAAGAGAAACATGAACACGGCAACAACACGCAGGAGACACATGAACACAGCAACAACACGCAAGAGAAACATGAACACGGCAACAACACGCAGGAGACACATGAACACGGCAACAACACGCAATAAACACATGAACAAGGCAACAACACGCAGGAGACACATGAATATGGCAAAAACATGCAAGAGAAATATGAACACGGCAACAACACGCAAGAGATGCATGAACACGGCAACAACACACCAGAGACGCATGAACACAGCAACAACACGCAAGAGATGCATCAACATGGAAACAACACGCAAGAGACACATGAACATGGCAACAACACGCAAGAGATGCATGAACACGGCAACAACATGCATCCTCATGCTTCATGTTGCTGGTTTGTCAGAGAGGCGTTTTTATGTTGTTGGCGTGTAAGAGAGGCGTGTTCATGTTGCTGGCGTGTTAGAGAGGCGTTTTTATGTTGCTGGCATGTAAGAGAGGCGTGTTCATGTTACTGGCGTGTTAGAGAGGTGTGTTCATGTTGCTGGCATGTTAGAGAGGCGTTTTTATGTTGCTGGGGTGTTAGAGAGGCGTTTTTATGTTGCTGGCATGTCAGAGAGGCGTGTTCATGTTGCTGGCATGTCAGAGAGGCGTGTTCATGTTGCTGGCATGTTAGAGAAGCGTTTTTATGTTGCTGGCATGTCAGAGAGGCGTGTTCATGTTGTTGGCGTGTTAGAGAGGTGTTTTTATGTTGCTGGCGTGTTAGAGAGGTTTTTTTTTATGTTGCTGGTGTGTTAGAGAGGTTTTTTTATGTTGCTGGCGTGTTAGAGAGGCGTGTTCATGTTGCTGGCATGTCAGAGAGGCGTGTTCATGTTGCTGGCGTGTCAGAGAGGCGTGTTCATGTTGCTGGCATGTTAGAGAGGCGTTTTTATGTTGCTGGGGTGTTAGAGAGGTGTTTTTATGTTGCTGGCATGTTAGAGAGGCGTGTTCATGTTGCTGGCGTGTTAGATAGGTGTTTTTATGTTGCTGGCATGTTAGAGAGGCGTGTTCATGTTGCTGGTGTGTTAGAGAGGCATTTTTATGTTGCTGGCATGTTAAAGAGGCGTGTTCATGTTGCTGGGGTGTTAGAGAGGTGTTTTTATGTTGCTGGCATGTTAGAGAGGCGTTTTTATGTTGCTGGGGTGTTAGAGAGGTGTTTTAATGTTGCTGGCGTGTTAGAGAGGTTTTTTATGTTGCTGGCGTGTTAGAGAAGCGTGTTCATGTTGCTGGCGTGTTAGAGAGGTGTGTTCATGTTGCTGGCATGTTAGAGAGGCGTTTTTATGTTGCTGGCGTGTTAGAGACGCGTTTTTATGTTGCTGGCGTGTTAGAGAGGTGTTTTCATATTGCTGGGGTGTTAGAGAGGTGTTTTTATGTTGCTGGGGTGTTAGAGAGACGTGTTCATGTTGCTGGGGTGTTAGAGAGGTGTTAGATATATATATATATATATATAGGTATAATTTCAGACATTTGAATGTATGTCTTTATGTGTATTTGTCCTTTTCCCATCTGCTTCACACTACCCATTGGATAATAATAATAATAATAATAATAATAATAATAATAATAATAATAATAATAATAATAATATCCAGCATGCTGCGTTTGGGGGTTTAGAAGAGGATCAGCCAGGACTCGTTATTTAACTACAACCGTTTCCTCTGGGAGCTTTCTGGACATTTTCCTTGGTTATGGAAATTCATGAAACACAGATTTGAAGAAACAGTATTTATGTCTGTTTGTCTTGGAAGACAGATCCTTGTCTGACTAGTGAGGACGCAGCAGACCTCAGAGCTCAGAGGACGTCCTGGAGGAACTGGAGTCCCACCTCACATCCACGTCTTTCATACTAACACCTACAACCGAACACACCTTTGAGGCTGAAATTACAGTTTGGTTTTTGGTCCCCGTTAATTTATGAAATTATAATAATATTTGTAAATAAAAAGTCTGATAATCTTATAAATATCCTAATTTCTCCACGTTTAAACATATTCTTCAGTGTTTCCACACAGACGGGTCACCGGCTGATCGACATGTTTCCAGTGAAGGAGACAGAAGTGAAACTGCTGATGAAGAGTTGGACCGAGGTCTTCCTCACTAGTATTTTCAGGATGTCCGTGGTGAAGCCGCCGCCCACTAACGAAGCCTCTCTGAGAGCTTCTGCGGTTGGATGTGTCTTTCCTCTGATCCATTATTATATATAGATTGTTCATCACACTGTGTTCCTGTAAGTTCATTCATCGTAACATCCATTACTGCGTCTCCCCGTAGTGTGTAGAAGACATGTTCTCATGTTTAAATGGGTTCATAACACATTTCCTAAAAGCACAACTTGTGTTCTCAAACAGCAAAGTGTTCGACTGAAATCATTTAAGTGCAGAAGAACAGGTGAGGCAGCGATAACAAAAAATCAATCAAACACCAGGAAGACTGAGTCCAGGAGAGGAAAATACCAGGAAGGAACGGCTGAATGAGAAGCACGAAGTGGAACAACGACCTGGTGGACAGGAAACAGGGCGAAGTCCAAAAATCCAAAACAATACGTCCCTTTAAATGAAGACAACAGGAAACCAAACAGATGACGAAGAGACAAACTGATTTACACAGAATTTAAACACTGAAGGTTACAGGGACGGACGGACACTTGGACACTCAGACAGACACATGGACGGACACATGGACAGACACATGGACGAACACACGGACGGACGCATGGACAGACTCACAGACACATGGACGGACGGATGGACAGGAAAGGAGACAGTAAGGATATACAGTGAACCCTCGTTTTTCGCGGGGGTTACGTTCCAAATAGAAACCGTGATAGGCGAAATCCGTGAAGTAGTAACCTTTATTTTACAATTGAAATAGATAGAACTGGACATTAAATATATCTACGTTACATATAGTCGTAATGTGATTTCAATGCACGATGCAAATCCGTGAAGCAGCGAGACCGTGAAAGGTGAACCGCGTTATAGCGAGGGTTCACTGTATACTGACTGGTGATCAGTAAGTGAGGGCAGCTGAGGCTGATCAGAGAACTGATACAGGTGAGGAGGGTGTGGTCAGCAGTTGAGGTGGGCGTGGCCAGCAGGTGACTGAAAACACTGGAAACCTCTGTTACAGATTTCAAATGTGTTTGGGACAATAAACATCGGCTGCTCGTTGGTGCATTTAGTAGGTACCGTTTGTTGCTTATGGAATAAGTAGCTAATTAAATATTAAAACTTGGAGAGTAATTAGCAATAAAACAGCTGTTTCAGCATCAGGACTTAATTAATAATAATTTGCTTTACATACCTTTTTATTGTGGCTTTTATTTATTACAGTACAAACTTCATAACCATATTTATTTATTTAGATTGCCTTTATTAAACGGTGGTTTTAAGATTGTGGCGAGTTCCCGTCATTCGAACGTGACCGTAGTGCCGTCGGTGATGTGCCTGACTTTACGGATGTATTTCTCTTCCTCACGATGAAAATGAGACAAAAGAAAATGAATGTAGATTCACGGTCTTCCTGTTTTTTTTCTGTGATTGTTTTCCATGTAAATCTTTATGTGAATTGAGGATATAATTGATGTTTCGAAGCACTGCTTATATACTTAAATTTGTACGTCCCCGATTTATTTCCAATTTGACGAATTATCAGACATCAATTCTTATCTCAAATATCAGATGTTACTGACATGAATTTGTGTTTATATTTAAGTCAGGGTGGTTGAATAATGGACTCTTTTTTATCTTATCAAATTAATTATATAACTTGATTCTTAAGGGAAGTATTTTCTGTATTTCTATATCTGAAGTAGATGTTTAATTTGACATGTAACATGCCTCCCATCACCTCTCTGAAAAACACTTTGAGTTCCTGTTGTGTCGTTTCTGACGAACATCAGCTGTGCAAAGTTCTGAATAATCTCCCCTCAAGTTGGAGATCAGCTGACAAAAACTGTGTTCAGACATTTATCAACTTGAAATATGTCATACATTTCTTAAACATTAAAAAAAATGGTGCAGCTTTAAATGCTCTCCTCTCGTACCTGTTTGTGTTCTTGTTTGTTCACTCGATGAGACGAGTACTCGGCTGAAACCAGCATCCTGTACAGATAATAGACTTTTAATGAGTACGAGTATCATCTGAGTAATTGTGTCAATATCCGTGTTGATGAAGGCTTCTAACAAACACTAGCTGTATGCACACATCTACACAGAGCCCCGCCTCCTCCTACGGCTGCAGCTCTCTGGTTCATTGCTGTCATCGGCTCATTTCAATCAGGTTTGTATAAAATATCTTCAGCCAAGTTACTCTGAGAACTTTTTTCAGCTGGTGACTCACTGCTTATTTTCCTCCGTCGTCGCGCTCTGACATCATTAACATCTCTTCACTCGACTGACTGCTTTCAGCGAGAATATTTGCTGAACAAAATGCAAAGTAAAGTACATTATTATTTTATTTTATTTGTTTTTTTCTCACTATAGCTCAACAAGAACCATTAATATAGTAACTTTTATAAAATGAAACCTTGTCTAAATAGTTCTCTTCCTCTTGGGATACAATCTTTGCTTTGAAGCTCAATTCTGGGGCCGTTCTGGAAATAGTTTTACAATAAACAATACATATTGCAATAATGATCAACTCCTATAAATTTCAGATTTAAATGAACAACTTCCGGTTAGTTCCGACTTACTTCTGGATTAAGCCCCGCCCCCTCCGATTACAGCTATGGATAAAGATAATTAAGTTACAGATAATGGTGTTCTCACTTGTCCTGATGACGGAGATTGACACATTTATTATTCGGACTGTGAGTTAGAATTATATGATTTTAATTTTTTATCATGATCAAACAAACATTTGTATTTCACAGCATGAAGAATATGTCAAACCTGCACTAAAACATGTTTTTCAGGCATCAGACTGGATGTCTTCTTGTTCAGGTCAGAATAACTTGGATCCAACACATTACCTGGACATGTATTTCATTTCTTATTCTATGACGATCCCTAATATGAATGACTCATTCAATCGCTTTCCTTAGAAATGCCTCCTCAAACATCCTCAGTATGTTGCAGCCAAACATTCAACCTCTGTTAAGGTATTTCATTACGGGAACGGTTTATGAAAACACTTTAGTAACATCCTGAAAGCACTTTCTGAATGTTGCATTGAGAACAATCTTTCTTTATCATGTAACATTGTGAAGATGTTTTTACAAAATAACTTTTTGAAAAACATCACCAAATGATCTTTAGAATTTTGCAGTTAAAACTGTTATGGGGTGTGTAGATAAACGGACCCAAATGCAGACACACAGCAAAGTCTCTTTGGAACCAGGTATTTATTTCTCCCCGGCAGTGAGAGCAAACAGGAAAACACACCAAGAGTCTGAGTCCAAAACCGAGCCGGAAGTTGGTGAATGCGGCTGTCAGGCTGACGGACGGACAGGCAGAACGCAGCGGGGCGTGGCTTTGCTGGGGGAATCCCATGGTTCTCCTCAGCAAGCAACAGGCTGACGTAGCTGGGTGGGCGGAGCTTTGCTGGGGAATCCTGAGGCTTCTCCACAGCGAGTGGCAGGCTGACGTGGCTTGGTGGGAATCCCGCGGTTCTCCACCAGCACAGCTGATTGGCCGGGTCGACTGTGTGACTTCCGAGGCTCTACACAGGATGGCCAAACCTTCGACAGCTGATCTCCGAGGAACGAACTGGAAGGTTTCTTCGTACAGGTGATACCCGAGGCTCAACACTGGACGGAAAGGCAGGGTTGACTGTGTGACGCTCAAAGCTCGACACAGGATTGCCAAGATTGCAGCAGATGATCTCCGTGGAACAATCTGGAATCTTCTTCGTTCAGGTGAATGCCCGTGGCTCGACACTGAACGGCAGGAAACAGGAAACAGACGGAATCAGAACCGGAATCTCAGACAAGGAGACGGACAGACTTACGAGACGGAATGTTGGGTAGGTAAACGGATGGACTGACGACGAACAGACGGGAGACCGGAGTATTTGTATCCAGCTGGAGATGATTAGTCGAATGCGATCCAGCTGGATCTATGGAGGTGGGCGTGGCCAATGACGGAACTCGGAGGAGGGTACTACAGGAGAGACAAAAACAAACGGAAGCACATGGCAGACAATAACAAACAGACAGGGGAATGACAGGACACCGAAGGAGAGGTGATCGGGGGTAAAACAGAGGAAAACACACTAGGATCAGAAAGGAATTCTAACAGTACCCCCTCTCAATGGGAGCCTCCTGGTGAACCGCCAGGTTTGTCAGGGTTCTGTCGGTGGTACGTGCGTACCATCTCTGGATCCAAGATCCGGGAGCGTGGTACCCAGCACCGCTCCTCAGGCCCATAACCCTCCCAATCCACCAGATACTGGAACCCCCTACCTCTTCGGCGGACATCTAGGAGGCGATTTACCGTATTGGCGGGCCCGCCATCGATGACTCGGGGGGGTGGAGGGGGTTCGGCCGGAGGGTTTAATGGGCTGGTGACTACGGGTGTCAGGAAAGAGACATGGAAGACAGGGTGGATTCTCATGGAGGTAGGTAACTGTAACTTGACTGTGACAGGGTTGATTATTGCAGTGATAGGGGAGGGGCCAATGAATCTCGGGGACAGCTTCTTCGACTCTGTGTGAAGGGGGATGTCCCTTATTGAGAGCCAAACTTGTTGTCCAGGCTGGTACACAGGAGCGGGAACCCGGCGTCGATCTACCACCCTCTTATTTTGCTCCGCTGTGCGGGGTAGGGCGGCACGAGTCTCTCTCCACTCCCGCCTACAATGGCGGGCATGGATCTGGACTGAAGGAACTGCCACTTCGACCTCCTGGCTAGGGAGCAGGGGAGGTTGATAGCCCAGGGAGGCCTCGAAGGGGGATAGAAGTGGAGGTGTGCGAGTTGTGGGCATACTCCACCCATGGGAGGTGATGGCTCCAGGATGCGGGGTTGGCGGTGGTTACACAACGAAGGATGGCCTCCAGCTCTTGGTTCAGCCTCTCCGTTTGTCCATTTGTCTGAGGGTGGAAGGGGCGCCGATGGTCCGACAAAAAGCCTTCCAGACCTGAGAGGTGAATTGCGGACCCCGATTTGACACTATGTCCGCGGAGATGCCATGGAGTCGGATGACATGTAGGGTCAGCAGGTCAGCGGTCTCCCGGGCAGACGGAAGCTTGGGGAGTGGGACGAAGTGAGCCGCCTTAGAGAACCGGTCTACTATGGTCAAGATGACCGTGTTCCTGTCGGACGGTGTGAAACCAGTGACGAAGTCCAGGGCTATATGAGACCACAGACGTTGGGGAATAGGGAGTGGTCGTAGTAACCCCACAGGTGCAAGGCCTTATTGCGGGCACAAGTAGTGCAGGCCAACACGTAGGCTCGTGAGTCCTCCTCGAGGGACGGCCACCAGAAGGTGCGGCGAAGCCAGCGTATGGTTCGACGGATACCCGGGTGGCCGGAGAGCCGGGAGTCATGGGCCCACTGCAGAACCTGGGGACGGACGGATGGACGGAGGAATGAACAGATGGTCAAGGGGGCCCCCTCCGGGGTCAGGCTGGGTTCGCTGGGCCTCACGCACTGTTGTCTGGATCTCCCAGGTTAGCGCTCCTAGCACGCAGGAGGGGGGTAAGATGTTGTCAGTGGTTGAGTCTCCATCGTCCGGGGCAAACTGACGGGACAGGGCGTTGGGCTTTGTGTTCTTGTACCCTGGACGATAGGTAATGGAAAAATTAAAACGGGCGAAGAATAGTGCCTAGCGGGCCTGGCGGGAGTTTAAGCGTCTGGCTGTGTGTATATATATATTCAAGGTTCTTGTGATCAGTGAGGACGATAAAAGGCTTCACTGATCCTTCTAGCCAGTGCCTCCACTCCTCTAGGGCTAATTTTACCGCCAGCAGTTTGCGGTTACCCACGTCGTAATTCCGCTGGGCCGGGGAGAGTCTTCGGGAGAAAAAAGCACAGGGACGAAGCTTTGAATCAGGAGCAGAACGTTGGGACAGCACTGCCCCGACTCCGGTGTCCGAGGTGTCCACCTTGACTACGAACTGAAGTTTCTCGTCGGGATGAGCCAGGATGGGAGCCGAGGCGAACTGCTCCTTAAGAGCCAGAAAAGTCTTGTTGGCCTCAGGGGTCCAGATAAAGTCCACCTTGGTGGAGGTGAGTCGAGTTAGGGGAAGCAGTAACCCCGGATGAACTGCCAGTAAAACTTGGCGAATCCCAGGAACTGCTGGAGTCTCTTTCGGGAGGAGGGCACAGGCCATTCGGTCACGGCTTTGACCTTCTCAGGGTCCTTTCTGACCTGGCCCTCCTCCATGATGAAACCCAGGAACTGGACTGACGGAACTGGACCGACAGAACTGGACCGACAGAACGTGGAACTTGCACTTCTCTGCCTTCACAAAAAGCCGGTTCTCCAGGAGCCTTTGAAGGACCTGACGGACGTGGTGGCAGTGCTCCTAGCAGCAGTAGAGGGTACTTGTTCTTGGTTGTGATATGGTTGAGACCACGGTAATCAATGCAGGGACGAAGGGTCTTGTCCTTCTTTGCCACGAAGAAGAAACCAGCTCTGAGTGGTGAGGATGAGGGGTGGATGATACCTGCGGCAAGAGAGTCTGTGATATACAGCTCCATTGCCTCTCGTTCGGGTCGGGACAGGTTGTAGAGGCGACTAGTGGGAAACGGGGTGCCAGAGAGCAGCTCGATGGCGCAGTCATATAGCTGATGGGGTGGTAGTGAAAGGGCCTGTTCCTTACTAAAAGTCTCCCCAAGATCAGCGTACTCCAAGGGAACAGAGGATAGGTCGGGTCCCATCGCAGAGCTACAGGGGACGTTCTCCTGCAGGGGAATGGCGGACCTGAGGCAGTGCAAGTGGCATGCTGGACTTCAGCCCAGGACTCTGCCCCCTGTGACATCTCTCTCCACGATAAAGTTGTCAGTTTGTAGGTTATCCTCCTTGTCTTTTATTCTGTCATGTCTCCGTGGTAACCGTGCAACATCCACGCTGAGAGAGAAACGAGGACACACTGCATCGTTTAGGGAATACACGTGTTCAAATCCAACGAATGCTGGCACGTCTTAAAAAGCTCATACTGGTTTTAATATCAATATTATATGATAATAATGTAAACATGCAAACTTAAAGCTGTTACATGGAAGATCTTGGATGTGAAATGTGAACGTGAAAATATGAATTCAAATTTCTTATGTAATCCAGATTATAAAACTATTAAAACATTTCATGTTCATGTTGTGGAGTTTGTTGAAGAAGTAAACCAGTTTAAAATGATGTTGGTGACACGTGTTTGTTTTTCTATAGAGAAGATAAATGTTGTATTCTGTGATGAATGACATCTCATCACTCTCAAAAACTCCACAAACTGAATTTTAATTTCATGAACTGAATATAGAGAGCTGCATTTTCTGTGACATTTAAACTTCAGAATTAAAAACGTTCACTTTCAAGTTTATTGAAATTCAGTTTCAAACTAAAAATTAAAATTTCAAGTTGAGCAATCCAAATTCAAATATAAATGATTAAAATTCAGTTTTTGCTGACACATATTTCTGCCTGCATAAAGTCAACTACAATGCTGCCAAATGTGATGTAACCAGAAAAATAATGCTGGCTCTATATCATCTGCTGCTGCATCTCACCTACATCCTCCTGTTTCCATGGTTACGTGATTGTTGTCGAGAGGTGAGGGCGTCCCACAGCTTGTCGTGTATTTATCCCCTCCCCCTTAATGAAGACTGACTTACTTGTATTACATTTATTCTTTGCTGATGACACAGTCAGTTCTAGGTTTGTATTTCTGTGATTTGTTTCGTTTATTTTGAGTTGTACTTAATAAATAAAGTTGTTTCTGTGAGGATCTTTATAGCCTGAATGTGCTGAACATAACTACCGTTTTAAAAAGAAGAAGAGTGAAGAATGTGGAGCAATCTAATGTGGAAGTGAACACACCATTAATTCACCATTATTCACTCATTAACTCAACCCAATCACATTACGGTCAAGTTGGACCAGAAATGTTGTCTGACAGGTGGTTTTAGACAGATTAAAAAATAATGTCAATCTTCTGCTCCAAAATGGATAGAATATAGTAGATATTTGGAGTCTAATCTGTGAATTGTAATAAATCCAATTAATTTATTTTACAAAATTGCTTTCATACTTTGAAATTCAGATAATATTGAACTCAAAGTCAGCTGAAGTTTGCATCTGCAGCTGAATTTATGAGTCTTTGGGACAACAATTAAATTCGCTGCTCTATAAAATAAAATAAAATAAACAAGTACATAACTTAAATAAACCAGTAAATAAGGACGTGAGGAAGAAACATGAGGATTCGAAGGAACAGGTTTTTCAGAAAAAAAATCTTTTCTCGCTATAGTCATTTTAATACTCCATTTACTATAAATGTATGACCTATTTCACATTTTTACATGTCTAAACTCTTGACTTGAGTGAATGTGTCTAAACTTGTCCCAGACCAGCTGATCAGATCTCAGGGGGTCTTGTGATTGGATGACTCAGGTCACATGTTGATGTCAGGTGTGAACAGGACCAACGTTACCTGACGATCCTCTGATGACAGTTTTGCATCAAAAAGACCTTTTAAAGGTGATTTATTTTTTAAATAATTAAATTGTCAGAACTTCACATCTTCATGTTTGTAAAATGATTGGAAATGAAGGTCGTTAAAGGTCAAAATGTACCTGCTTATGAAAGGATAGCTCAAAATGGTGAGTTGGATTCTAATTGAGAATCTATTAGTACTGCTGATGTTCTTCCATCTTTGAAGTCATCATGAGATAGCAGCATCACAGCAGTGATTAATCCAGTGATTCATTCGTTGATTCATCTGTTGATTAATCCAGTGATTATTCCAGTGATTAATACAGTGAACCATCCAGTGATTCATCCAGTGATTTCTCAAGATTCATCCAGTGATTCATCCAGTGAACCATCCAGTGATCCATCCAGTGATTCATCCAGAGATTCATCTCGTGACTCATCCAGTGATTCAACCAGAGATTCATCCAGTGATTCATCCAGTGATTCAACCAGAGATTCATCCAGTGACTCATCCAGTGATTCAACCAGAGATTCATCCAGTGATTCATCCAGTGATTCAACCAGAGATTCATCCAGTGACTCATCCAGTGATTCAACCAGAGACCGACAGAAGTCTAACACAATCTAAAAGTTTGCAGCAGGACAAAGAAACAATAGTTTAAGATTTAGAAGGTCATGCATATTTCATAGCATCAATCTCTGAATCAACGGCAGCAATATTGATTCACTTTATTTCTCATCTTACAAATGTAGCGTGTGTGTATGTGTGTTTGTGTCACTGTAGCTCTCCGTTCGACAGAAACACGATGCAATGAATAATTCTATAGATTTCACCCCTGCTTGTTTTTATTACAGCTCACTTTGTGGCTTTATGTTTCACCCCACTGTACACACACACACACACACACACACACACACACACACACACACACACACACACACACACACACACACACACGTGCAGCTCGGAGAGAAAACACCGTACATGCAATCATGGTGCCGGCGGAGGCACACGAGATAAACACGGGACGAAAATGACTGTTATTGGGTCCTGAATGGAACTGGAGGCCTGTGTGTGTGTGTGTGTGTGTGTGTGTGTGTGTGTGTGTGTGTGTGTGTGTGTGTGTGTGTGTGTGTGTGTGTGTGTGAAAATAAATGGACATTTTTTTTTTCCTGACACGTCTCATCTCAGCTGAAATAATGTGCAGTGTGTTGTTATTTGTTTCACCTGCTCTTACATGTTGAACACATGAAGCTGCTGCAGACACAACAATAAATATAAAACTTCTTAATATTATAAATCATGTTTTGTCATTTAATTACCCATTCAAATTCACAAAATCAAAAACTTGAGGAGCTGAAATATTTGTGTGTACTTTTACTTCATGAATGATGATTAAATTTGTGATGAAGTACCTTTGTCAGTTGATCAATTAAATAATTTAAATTTCTTGTTAAATACTCCATATTTGTAAGCATAATATAGATTCACCACAAAGATTAAACAGGTTATTTTAATTAATTGAAAATATATATTGTCTTTCTGCCTGATTGAAAAAATCTGAAATGTGTCAACATGATTGATCCAATAAGAAATGTGCAGAGCGGATCTTTAACTAAATCTGAGATGTGATAAATGAACACTGACACTTTTATAAATTATACACGTTTTGTTTTGTGCTTTTTATGAACATCATGAATTCAAATAGAAGCTTCTCCTTTTAAACATATCATCTATATCTTTGAGGTCTATATCCAGATTCTCTGCTGCTGCATCACTGCAGCCTTCTGCAGACCTCTGCTTGTATCATAGATTAGACAGGTGTGGTGTGGGCGTGGCTTTATTAGGACCCAGATTCAACTAACCAGGAAATAAACATTGTGATTCATTTTAATAACTGCTACATTCCCAGAGAAGAGGGGGAGTCACAAAATTAAAAAAAAGAAACCAGGGAAATACAAAGAGGAACGTTGTACCAGATGTTTAAAAGGAAACTCAAGAGTTTAATTCATCCAAAAGCTAACAAAGAAGAAGAAAAAAAATTCAACTAATACATTTAAAAAAAATACAATCAAACACACAAAACCACGTGACAAATGTCCCTCTGGAAGCTCTGGCATGATGCTCCAGCTTTTTATCTGGAGCTCCTGATTGAAATCAGGTGCAGCCAATCACCTGATTGACAGGAGGCGGAGCACACGCACACACACACACACACACACACACACACACACACACACACACACACACACACACACACACACACACACTCTCTCTCTCTGCTGGCAGTAACATGCGTCCTCATTTTATAATAATTTATTGTTTTACCACAAAGTCTGAGTTCTGATTGGTCACCAGTGATGTCACATGTTCACTTTGTAGTCACACTAACTTCACGAAACAATAAAAACGACGTGCTCCTAAAAGCCTCGTGCTCCCAGTCTGGTTTCATGAAACGTGTCTGCTGTCTGCAGGTGAACGTGTGAATGTTGTTGATGATGTAATGATGGTACATCACAATCTTCCAGGTATTTGTCGCTAGCATAGAAACTGGAAGTCAATGCCAGTTGATTGACAGCTCGTCCCTTCAAGTAAAAGCAAAGACACTACTCTTTTATGTTTTGTTATTGGTCTTTATATTTCCACATTTACTTTATTATTCCCCTTTATATTTCCACATTTATTTACATTTATTCTTTATCATAGCACTCCTCTCACTATCCTGTAATTATGGTATTAATATACATGACAGCACATGTCGTAGGTTAGTGACCGTGTGGAGCCGAACTAACCTGTCTTTAGTCTTTAACATGAAACAGTTCATTAAATAGAAGTTGATGGTGGGACTCGAGGGCCTGAGAGTCCAGTAACCAGGTCTCCTGAACACCTCTGAGAGCAGCTCCTTTAACTCAGAGAACCAAGGTTACAACGTAACCACATGTGCACCAACATGTACCCCATAAACACCCTCAGAATAATTTCACTTCTGACTTGAAATGAATTCTGATCATATTCTAAAAGAAATAAAACCTGAAGGACGTAAACTCAAAGCTGCTGTATCTTAGCGACATGAAATGTTCTGTTGTTCTTTACACGTCATCATAACGTGTCAGGTTGAGTGAAGAGTCCATCCTACCTCATTAGACATTTACATGTTTCCTCGGTGTTCGTACAGACAGTCTGTCGTCTGCTCTGGTCGTTACACGCCTGTAATCATCAGACTGCATCGTCAGCTCTCTGACCAACGATGACGCAACACATTTGTTTCCTGATTTTGGAGCGTGAACCTGATTTATGAAGAAAGTCACGCTGGATGAAGCGAGACTTTTCTGTGAGAGTCTCCCTGGTCTCCGTCAGCCTCCTCCATGAAGCAGGCGGAGATCTGATCGGATTCATCCAGTTGATGACGGCGCTTCCAGACTGGAGGGAAATAGACTGAAGTTCATCTACTGAAGTATTCAAAAGACTTCTGCTTCCTGTTCTTCCTCCAAAGGAATTTTACTCTTTGTCTGGTGTAAATATTGTTTGCAACACCTACGGTTTGTCATCTAGATTTATTTAAGTCAGTCTCTCCACCTTCTAATTAAAATAATTAATGGAAATTCAAGCAGTCTCGTCCAGAATTCCCTTGATTTTTCTGAAAAAAACACCATGAACAGAAGCTCTGCTGAAAGTATGACATCATAAAGTCTCCTTTCAAAATAAAACTGACTTTATTACCAAAGATAAGTGTTCATTTCCAATAATTAGGCTCCGCCCCCTTCTCTCACCATCACAACAAACTGCTGCTCAGTAACTGCAACAACAGGATGTGACAGGGTTTGTGGGAAATGTGGTCTTCTGATGGAACGAGGAACATGTTAAATGAGTTTTCTCCACTTCCAGCTGGAAGAGACTGAATTTTGTTTTAGTGTTGAATGAATGTGATTTAAAAGCATGTAAAGCTCTTATTTTGAAGGCAGATGTATTCTTTGTTTCTATATTCCAGTCTAAAGCTCTTATTTTGAAGGCAGATGCATTCTTTGTTTTATATTAGTCACAGACGGTCTGTTCTGGAAAGATACTTCACTTTTACACTCTTTTATCACTTTAAGCTCTGTGATGGTTCACTTAAAAAAATCAAAACAATATTAGACCTGAATTAAATCTGTGATGTGCAACAGGAATATTATCACAGGAAGTCACCACATTTTAGTCTTTAGCAGGTAGTTCTCAACAAAATTAAAAAAAATTTCATTGGCTTGAATTTTCTAAAATTTTCAACAAGTCAGCAAAAAACTCATTCAAAACTCTACAAATTACATCAACATTTTTAAGAAAAACTGCCTCATTAAGCTCCTCTTTTGTCCTTTGATGACTGTTTTATTCATGACTTTATGGTGTCCACGTTCCCTGTTTGAAATATTTTGTCCTTCACAGGACCAACACAGAAACACACATGTTGATGTTCCAGGTTTCCTTCTGTACCAGGTCAACAATAGCTGATAAATGATCCGTTATAGCAGCCTTGCAGTGATGACATGAAGCTGTTTCATGTTGCAGCAGTCAGCCTCCTCCGGGTCACTGAGGTGAGAAAACACCTGAAACACAGAAGAATCAGGAAGTGAAACCACAGTGATGACCAGCAGGAGGACGAGTGTTTAATTCAGTCCAGCTGTGCTCATTAATAATGACAGTAATAATCTGACAGCAGGCTCCGCCCTCCTCTGAAATGTGTCTGCTAATTAGTGTCCTCCTGTGTGAGTGATTGTTGTCTTAATAAAGCGCTGATAGACGGTTGACTTCATCCTCCTGATGTTACGGATTCATCCACCTCATTATATTTAGTGCACGATGCCGGCGACAGGAAGTGATGACGTGGCGACGGACAGGCTGACAGACTGACAGACCGACAGACGGACAGACGGACAGACGGACAGACGGACAGACTGACAGACCGACAGACCGACAGACGGACAGATGGACAGGCCGACAGACCGACAGACGGACAGACGGACAGACCGACAGACCGACAGACCGACAGACGGACAGGCCGACAGGCCGACAGACCGACAGACCGACAGACGGACAGACGGACAGACCGACAGACGGACAGACGGACAGACCGACAGACCGACAGACGGACAGACCGACAGACCGACAGACCGACAGACGGACAGACGGACAGACCGACAGACGGACAGACCGACAGACCGACAGACCGACAGACGGACAGGCCGACAGGCCGACAGACCGACAGACTGAGGAGTGTAATCCACGCTGATAACACGGTGAAAACCAACCGCAGGATAATTCCAGGCCACATTAGGAGGTGACCACATCCTCCGAGTGGCTGATAGAGGAGGAATAATCAGCCCGCTGAGACGGCGCGGTGATCTATCATCGGGCCGCAGGGCGCCGGGGTTTCCGAGCCGCGGGGGTCCGGAGGCCCCGAATACTCCAGGAGGATCATCCATCATTTAACATGCTAACAAGGCCAGGGACTCCAACACGGACAGATAACGCTGCTGCGGCGTTATCAGGACGTCTCCCAGACCTCTGCTGGCTCCACCTTCATCTCCTTCTGAGGGAAAACTGACCTGCTGATCGGAGAGGAGAGAAGACCGCAACACCACGTGGTCCATCAACAGAGATTATAGAGCAAGGTCACTTTCTTCCTGAACCTCATGAAGGGAAGCTGTCTGAGGAAGAAGAAAAGATGCCCGTTCTGTAAAATCTCTGACGGGTACCGAAACATGAAGTCTGACGAGGTGACGCAGTCATAACAGAAACTAATCATTCTTTTTGATTTTCATACAGAACAGCAATAATGACATTTTGTTTTTAATTGTTCGAGATAAACAACCAACATATCAAACTTTTAGGAGTGGTTTGGAGCAGGAAGTGACCATATTTGGACAAGCTGGGGGAGGAGCCAGCGATGGATCTGACCGATCTGATTGGAAACCCGACAATACTACGTCCCGCCCACCGATAGCTGTAACCTGACTGCACCACAGGCCTGTCAATCAAACAGACACACCCCCAAACCAGGTCTTCTTGAATCTTCTTTTCTAATGAATGAGGGATTATTTTCAGATGGACCTCCAGAAAACTAAGAAGAAGGAGTGACTTTAGCTAACAACACCGAGATAACTGATGGACACATTTTATTCACTTTGGATTTGATGAGAGAAGTTGAATGGGAGTCTATGGAGCCGGAGGCTTTTTGGAGCCGACCTCTAGTGGCACTCGCTGGTATTGCAGCTGAAGACACTTCTGGATCAGAACCATTTTACAGACCTGAAGATACAAACTCTTTTTATAAACAGTCTGTGGAGTCAGTACACACACACACACACACACACACACACACACACACACACACACACACACACACACACACACACACACACACACACACACACACACACACACACACACACACACACACACACACACACACACACACACGCATGCTCTACTCTGATAACATTATTCATTCACATTATTTGAATGCTGCACCTTTGGCATGATAGAATTTCTCAAACATTGCTAATATACATTGTGAATTCCTGCAAAGCATTCAATGAGATAAGATAGAGAGCTCAGACCTTGACATCACTTCCTGTCTACCCACAATCCTCTAGTTTCTGTTCCTCGGAACACGATGCTTATTGAAGGTCTTCTTCATTGATCTCGGGGAAACATGTTTGCACATAATAATAACACTTAATATCAGAAATTCAATCCAATGTGTTGCCTTCATTCATGTTGATACTTTAGCTCTCTGTCCTCCAAAAGGTAAACTTTAACATGCTATAATTTCACAGTTTTACCCCCCATGATAGTTTACTGTTATGGAGCTGATTAGGAAGGAATCAGATTACATTATGTCAGTAAACATTTATATATTAAATCACATACAACTGCAGTCAGATGGCTCCTGAGAGGCTCCAGTGGACCCTCAGTGGTGGAAAATCCAATCGCAACCAGTGGGAGTGTTGTGAACCAAAGCACGGACATCACAGGACTTTAACATCTGTTTGGTTTCAGTCTGGATTTAAATTTATTTTTATTTTTTTTAAAAGAGAAGAAATGAAGTAAAGAGAGCTGAATGTTCATTTATTTGGATCTGTAAAATGATCCCGGTGATTTTGAATACTTCTGGAAAAAAAGCAGGAAATATGTGATTTATAATTGTTTCAAACCCAAAATGATTCTTCTGCAGTCAACAGCACTGACCAACTAACTTTTTCATCTTTATATACAATCTAAAACTTGTATCTTACGGTATATTCAAAATGAAATTGTACAAAAATTAGTTTTAGTTTTAGTATGCTGATTTTACTTTTGGTGGTGTTTGTTGTTTTTCATAAAACTTGGTGACATGTTGTAGCATCTGCCAGAGAAGAGCCCATGAAGGGAGCTTCACATAGCCAGACCAGACATTTACCCTCTGAGGCCAGGAGATGGTAGTAAAGTTAAAAGGTGTAAAAAACAGGCAATTCTACAAATAGATGAAATGTATTTCCAGACATATATGGTGGTTGTAGCTGCAGGTTTCCACGTCATAGAAGAAGACCATCAGCCTCTTCTAGTTTACTGACATGAGATTTGAAGAAGAAATGTTCGATGAAGTCGTTTAAGAAAAGCTCTGAGAAGGTGAGATATTGATTTCCGATGTCTGAAAGAGGTCAGAATACTTGTCCTGTGGTACAATCCAATGATGTTATATGAAAATAATATTTCAAGGACATGTATTTGCTCCCTGAGAAGCTGGGTCTCAATGGATATTCAGTTTCCTCCATCTGCCTCCAATCAATGCTCTGGAAATGTGGCTGTGAAGATGGACCAACGTTTGCAGAAGTCCACGATGGAACAGATCCTCGCGTCTCCGTTTCCTCGTCTCAAGGACGGAAGGAAAGCAGCAGATTCGCTGCCGCAACTTGATCTATATTCTGGACGGGCTGTGAACTATATAAAGAATGTGACGGGCCTTTGTAAGTCTACCTGCCCCACTTTCTTCCAAAACCTTCCGGTACGAGCGAGCGTCAGATAAGGTGAGGAAGCCTGAGCACAAATACGAGTCCTCCGTCATCCAGAGGCTCCTTTATCTCCTCGATTGTCACTGCAACACATTTCCTCCCAGCACACTTATTTGATTTAATCATGTGTAATACCAGATGGAACATGTTGAAAATGCAACCTGCTGCCTGACTTCATTACCTCCCTCACAGTGAAGGAATATGAGAAAGTTTCCGCGGAGATCGTCCTGTTCTGTGAGAACATGAAGGAGTTGATGATGTTGAGAGATAAAAGCTTCCCCATTAACTCTTGAGGATAAAGAATTACATTCATGACGAGGTGCCTTGCAGCTGAGACACAATCACACATTTTCCAACGCTGAAGGTTCAAATCTTCAACCATCTAAAACAAGGAAAAATCACCTTCTGCAGCATTTAGCTGCTGACTGGATTATGTTCACTGGCAAAGTTCAGTTAACTGAATCAGAAGGCTCTATTTTCATGAATCTGGGTGAATGCTGCTGTCTCTTCCACTGAGTGAATGATTTTCTCTGGTACCATGGACAACACGACAGTTTGACTGCTGACACACTGCTGTTGGTTCATCACCAGACACATGTAGATCTTCTTGTTTCTGATGTTGGATACACGAAGAGTTGATGTATTTTCCACCTTTTGGATTGTTTCTTGTGAACTGTTCACCAACAATGTCATACTGTCCTTAATAACTCTTCTCCAAAATCGTTGATCCTCCTGCAACCACTGGACCGTCAGATTTTCAGTTGCTCCCTCACATGGTATCTCCAATGTTCCTCCAAGACTCATCACAAATATTATTCCATCATTCATTTTCCCACAAACAACAATGCTGAAGTTTGTCTCACGTGTCACTTTGTCCTCAGCCCAACACTCCTCTTGGTACGGAGTCCATTTTGGGAGGTGACACACACACACACACACACACAGACCTTTGACCACCAAAATGTAATTTCTACATATTCTCTGGTTTCCTGTGTCTCCTTCACAATAAGAGCAGCCGTCTCTCCTGATGTTCATCTGATTAAAACCTTCAGTTGTACTAAAATACACAACAATCACTTCTCCTGTTTCTACTTCCTGGTTCAGTAAATATCGTTGCAGGTGATAAATTGTTCTATTTGCATGTTTCCTCTCAATATTCTGCACGTTCGAGTAGAAACGTCCAATATTTCATATGCATGCAGGCAAACACGCAAAATGGACAAGGTGTGTTAAAATGGCAGATTTGAAAGATGCAATCCTTGCTGCACGTCGTCAGTAGATCAGCTTGGACATACTGTTTGCAGGTGATGTGGAGTTTGAACCTGCAAGCCTTTATTAAATCAGGGCCTAAGTGTTTACAAACAATTTTCCTGGTCAGATTTATAGGAATTAAGATAAATTATATGGCAAAAGCCTTTTCAAGTCACTACATAGTGTTTCAAAAACAGCGTTAATTCAGCGAGAAGCTGAAATAAGTCATTAAACTGCATCACAGTGTCTCAAAGTAACATCATAACAAGTTTCTTCATCAGAACTCTGGGAATCAGGATAAAGTACAAGGAAAAAGGGGTTTCAGGTCACTTCCTGTCGGGGAATTTACAGGACAGTATTTCAAATGTCAGAATGTCAGTGAGACAGAAAACTGCATTAATAATAATAATAATAATAATAGTAATAATAATAATAATAATAATAATAATAATCTGTACTTGTAGAGCACCTTTCATACAAGAAATGCAGCTCAAAGTGCTTCACAGCAAGTGTCATGAGAGTTCGGGACAGGACCCAACAGCAACCACAGGACAGGAATCAGGTACAGAACAGTCTTTATTTTGGGACAGGGGACTAGTTCGGGCAGGTTCACCCGAGCTGGAAGGTGTGCGCACCCCCGCGCTCAACACCGGGTTGCGTGGGTTCGGACCGAACCGGCGGACGACCGGTCGAGGTGTCTGTCGGGAGGGTGTCCCCGTGGACC
The DNA here is from genome assembly GCF_029030835.1 of Brachyistius frenatus. NCBI lineage: Eukaryota > Metazoa > Chordata > Actinopteri > Embiotocidae > Brachyistius > Brachyistius frenatus. The sequence continues at coordinate 295,659 of NW_027210896.1, forward strand.
GACACCGGACAGATGGCAGGATGGACTGCGTGGTTCCCTTGGTCCGACACAGGATGGCAGGCTTTTGTACAGGTTTCAACCCTCCTGAACAGTCAGGACCCAAAACCTGAGAGTTTATCCTCCTGTGTCCTCTGTCCCTCCTCATCCTCCCTGTCTCTCTCCTCCTGTGTCCTCTGTCCCTCCTCATCCTCCTCATCTCACTCACTCACATGAGGAGGTGATCAAAAGGTGACCACAGGGTCAGACAGAGATCTTGACAGCAGCACTCCACTGTTAATTTCACTGACATTTTTTACAGTGTGACTGATCCCCAGCATTACTAAGTTAGCAACCAGCATCCCGATGCTTTTATTAAAGTTGTTTTCTTTTTACGTGCATTTTGGGAAATATCCCATTAAAATTCAACATGTCTGATTAAATGTATTTTTTTTAATTTTTTTTACCAGAAACAGGAAGTATGCTGTTGCCATGGATACAGAGTCAATATGTTTGTTCATTATTTTGGAAAATTAAATTCAGCTCCATGTACAGCAGATGTTTGTTTGTGAATAAATTCCTATGAATTAATTTACTAAACCCATCTTCAGATGATGACGACTGTCAGTGAAGGACGTATAAAATGATGCTGAGTACATTGGTAACCGTGGTAACCTGTACTGTACCGCTGCAGGGCTTCATGCTGATCAATCAGTGAAGTTAGAGAACATAAACACATCGGGTTTGGTAACGAATAACCTGCTAGTTTAAAAAGTGCTGACGATGCAGTTCCAAACTGTCCAATCAGTGAGTGACCTGTCTGTCCATGTGACTACCAGACAAAACACAATGTTCCAGAGACTTAATCATTTTTTAACATAAAGCACCAGTATGTACCAGTAATGGTGTTTTAAACCAGAAGCTGTGGCTTTCTTGGCATTAATATTTAATTCTAATGAAAACATTATCAGCAGCTGCTTCAAATGAAGATATTTCAGATATTTGCTGCACATAAACGCGCCTCCTTCACCCTCCTCTAGACGAGGAGTGAGAGGAATCCCTTCGAACACGAGAGGGTTTCACACATGGTCCTAGTGAGTAGTAGAGAGTGAGATTATTCTCAATGCTCAACGCTCGGAGGACGGTGACATGAGGAGCAGAAAAGAGACGACATCCAGGAAAGATCAGGAATCACATCTTCATCTCTAACAGGGTTAGAGACACCAGAGCGGCCCGCTGCCATGGAGATGAAGCTGAGGGCGGGGCCTCAGGGACTGATGCTGAGTCAGCAGTGATATCGTTACTGATCAGCCAATCAGGGTGAGGCATTATTGTTGTTGTTTTACGTTGCTTTGATTATTGTTGTTGTTTTACACTATTATTGTTGTTATTCACATGGTTTTAGTAGTTATTGTTGTTTACATTGTTTAAATCATTGTTATTGTTGTTGTTGTTTTACATTGCTTTGATTATTGTTGTTGTTTTACAATATTATTGTTGCTATTTGCATGGTTTTAGTAGTTATTGTCGTTGTTGTTGACATTGTTTAAGTTGTTATTATTGTTGTTGTTTTACACTATTATTGTTGTTATTTACCTAGTTTTAGTCTTTATTGTTGTTGTTTACATTGTTTAAATTATTGTTGTTGTTAACATAATTCATTTATTTACACTCACAGCTGACAAATGTGAAAACTTAGTGTGTCATATTTAAAAGTGCAAATAAAGTGTATAATATATATACATGAACTAATTATTTTTGAAATAATTTTAGAAATGATATTTATTTTCCTAATGACTGAATTTGATTGAATTAAATGTCATTGTGATTTCAGAATGCTCTTTTACAAGTCTTACATCATTATAGCAGCACATACAAGTAATAACAGGTCTTCTTGAATCTTCTTTTCTAATGAATGAGGGATTATTTTCAGATGGACCTCCAGAAAACTAAGAAGAAGGAGTGACTTTAGCTAACAACACCGAGATAACTGATGGACACATTTTATTCACTTTGGATTTGATGAGAGAAGTTGAATGGGAGTCTATGGAGCCGGAGGCTTTTTGGAGCCGACCTCTAGTGGCACTCGCTGGTATTGCAGCTTCAAGCTCTTCATGAGGATCAGCTGTTGGTGTGTGAGTGATAACATGTTACTACCTGTACATATAACAGGTGTTTAACAGTGTTGCTCCTCCTTGCTGCATTAAAGCGCTGCAGCAGACTGTGATTATGATTCCTGACTGCGTGGAGCTGGATGTCTCCATGCGGACGCAGCATGCTGATGAACGCATACAAAGTGCTCTGAAATCATTTATCTGACAAACAAACATGTGATGAATGACATAATTCATGAAAGATATAAAGCTGATTCATATTCACAGATACATCCAACAATCCCCTCGGACACCGACGATGCTGCAGATGAATTACCAGGCAGGACTTCCTCTTCCTTCCTGCTTGGCATGCTGATGATGGATCTTGACATCGAAAGCCACTGAGAATCAAACCGTTTGTGGAAAATGAGTGCGTGCAGCTACCTGCCTCATAACCAGGCGAGAGGAGATCCTGAGGGAGAGCGATGACCACACGTCTCCCGCTTTCATCCTTCTCTGGTTTTCCGTGGACTGATGCCACACATAGCCTCGCTGCAGATAACAGATCTGAGGCAGGAAGGAGGAAGTGGAAGAAAAACAGCAACTTCTCTGCATGTCAATTGTGTCTTTATGGCTTCAAACGAGCCGTGATTGGTGGAGCAGCTGTGATCTTCAGCTCCGGACCGAACGCTGGGTCAACACGTCGTGGAGGAGACGGCGGTTTGTTTTTGAGGTCTCGGCCTGGAAACATCCAGAGGAAAGAAACACCTTAAAATCATTCTGAAACTATATTTATCAGCAGTGAGAACACGGCACGTTCAGACGAAGAAGAAGCTGAGAAGGGTTTATATTCTCCATCCTTTGTCCTCCGAGAGATACTTTGACTAAATAAAAGTGTCCAAGATCATCTTTCATTTGGTGCCAAACTGTACATGGACGTACATGAAAGTGGCAGAAAATCAGAGGCTCATATGTTTTATTAATAAAGTGACACCAGTCAACAGCCGGGTTTTCTACTTCACAGGTAACCAGGTAACCAGGTCACTGGGGAAGCAGGTAACCAGGGGAGCAGTTAACCAGGTAACCAGGTGAGCAGGTAATCAGGTAACCAGGTGAGCCGTTAACCAGGGGAGCAGTTAACCAGGTAACCAGGGAAGCAGGTAACCAGGTGAGCAGGTAACCAGGTGAGCAGTTAGCCAAGTGAGCAGGTAATAAGGTAACCAGGTGAGCAGTTAACCAGGGAAGCAGGTAACCAGGTGAGTAGGTAATCAGGTAACCAGGGAAGCAGGTAACCAGGTGAGCAGGTAATCAGGTAACCAGGTGAGCAGTTAACCAGGGGAGCAGTTAACCAGGGAAGCAGGTAACCAGGTGAGCAGGTAACCAGGTGAGTAGGTAATCAGGTAACCATGGAAGCAGGTAACCAGGTGAGCAGGTAATCAGGTAACCAGGTGAGCAGTTAACCAGGGGAGCAGTTAACCAGGTAACCAGGTGAGCAGTAGTACAGGTGAGAGGACTAAAAGGCAAAATCTCAATCCAGAAGAAACGAACCGGTCGACACTTTATTAAACTCAGTGAACACGAGGAAGCAGCGCTGGAACAGAGAACAACGATCTGACACAGGAAGTAGAGAACAGACTTCATACACACCTGAAGGCAGGAGATGATTGAACAGGTGGAAACAATCAGGGCGGGAAAGACAATCACGAGACACAAAGGAAGGAAGTGAAGAGACCTGAAACGAGACAACACTGAGTATCAAAATAAAACAGGAACTGAACAGGAATTTCTGACATCATTTCCACTTCCAGTGCACAGAAGAGCTTTAATCACAGATATGTTGACCTTCTGCAGGGGATGTTCATCTGTTGACTTCCTTCATGTCCTGCAGCTCTGTGGAGACACACGTGTCCAACATGGCCGCTATGTTCATCAACACCTGACGACCGCACCAACCACTAGAAGTCAGGAAGTGTTCCTATGGATGGAGACAGCTGATAGGTTCACCGTGTTGAGTCAAGGAGGGCGGGAGGAGGCGGAGCTTCACGGGCACGCTGGGTTCGACTCCGAGAGTCGTCCAGGGAACATAAAGATACACAGCAGGACATGACGGGTGGAGGCGTGTTTTAACGGGAGAAGGAGACTTTTCAAGGTTTCAGCTGCTCCATCACTGCTGTGTTTCATCTTCAAATGATGTCTCTGCTCTCAAGGTGAAAATACTGCACTTAAATCACATTTAACTCTTCAATAAGAGGCCGTAGTCACTGACAGGTGGTTGTTTCGGCGTCACTCTGTCTTTATAAGTCATTAAATAGCTTGAATGTGACATTGAAAGACGTTGAAGCTGTCATTTATACTGCAGAAGGCTCAAACACATTTTTATCATCATGGTTTAAATAAATACTCTTTGAAATGAAATGAATTTATTCTGAAACAGAAGTCCCCTCTAAGGAAGATCCTCCAGAAAAAACACATTTTTCCACATTTATGACACGTTGCAACATATGATAACGTGTCAAATATGTGTAAACGTTTTCACATGCAGATCTACATGAGCTTCACATATTACACTGTTAAAATGTTCCAAAAAAATCCTGTGTTCTCCAAAGTGTTTTCACTCAGAGAACCAAGGTTACAATGTAACCACACATTTCACATGTGACCCACAGACTGGATATAAAACGATATAAAACACAGACTGGATATAAAACAATTTCAAGTTTCAAATTTGTGACACTGAAAGTAAAATGAAGTCATATTTGGGGAAGAGTTATCAAACTGTTATTAAAGATGTGTTGTTGTGATGTAGTTTCTCATTTCTTGAACATAAATGGAGGGTCAGGACACTTTACTACAATGTTAAAAAGGTCGTTTGACTACAATCTGATGTGATTCATCTCTTTAAGCGTCACTTTTAATTTTCGTATTCTTTTATTGAGATAAGAAAAGTTAATTGTGTTAACAACATCATAAAGTAAAGAGTGGCATAACAAGCTAAAACATGTTGCCATACTAAAAAGACTCTTTTGTTCTGAATCATTTTAAAGCATGAAGAGATGTCAACATGTGTTTTCTTGTGACAGCGGAGCTCCATTAAGAGTAAAGGCGACGTTCCTGAATGTGTCATTTCACAAAACACAAAAAAATCCTCCAATCTTCATCAGAATGTCTTTAAGTCCATAAATATCATATTTTCTGACCTTCCAAGCAGCAATTAGATTCCATTATGAGATGAAAATATGAAATGTATTTGCAGAGGAACTTAATGTGTGTTTTCATCTTTCTCTGTGAGTGTGTGTCTGCAGGCGACACACATCAAACCCTCCTCCGTTCCAAGTGTAAAAATGAATGTAAAATCAATTGACCCGCGGAGCTGCAGATCATTTCAAAGGAATGTAAATCTCATTACATGTAGAATGAACCGGGAGCCTCGTGAGATGCTCGGCTCTCATCAGGACCGATAGAAACGCAGATCTCTCTAATTGGACGGCGCTCTGCCTCCCATACATCTTGGAAACAGAAACCTGCCAAAGCACAAAGTAATTAAAAGAAAAAGAAAACATGATGGTCGTCTAAAAGCCGCGCCTTTAATGAACAAAAAGACTAATTAATTGCTGTGTGTGAAGGAGCGCGCTGGCTCTGAATTATAGATGAGCTGAGAGGGGAGGGGGTGAACGGGGAGGGGCGGGGGCGGAGGGGTAATATACAAGCCCTGCTAGCATTTAAAACACAAACTCAGGCCTGTCGCTCCACTAAACAGCAGATGATATATAATCACATTAATCCGATGATACACCTCTTTGGTTCAGGCAGCCGTCAGTCTGCAGTCAAAGAGAAGAAAATGATTATCAAACATTTTATCTGAAAATTCACCAAGAATTCTGCCATTTTATAGAAACCATTATTCAGACTTATCCAGTGTGTTTTAATCCGATGTTAGCAGGTTGTAGCTCTTTTAATCCGTGAACTCAGATTCACCTGCTTCTGTTCAAAATAGTGATGAGGTAATCAGGGTGTCGTGTCGCTCTCGCTGAGCTCCTTTTACAGTTCTTATGTCATTTAATCTGATTTAAATTCTTCTGGAAATCACCAGATTGTTGGTTTAGGTGCGACATAAACTGAATATTTGAAGGAATTTGTGCTAATTTGATTAATATATTTGATACTGTGATATTTACTGCAGACAAACCGACAGAAATGGTGCGCATAGTTTACTCTTTTTATGTACTGGAGTGTAGAAATAAAAACTTTTAAATATATTCCGCTATCACAATAAATCATTTCTCACATTTACGTCACCCACAAAGATATTAATGAAGAATTTGTTTAAAGTTACATAATCTCAGACATTAATTACAGCTTGCAGGACGTCATAATTCAGCATTAATTTAACACCAGTGTAGTATACACTCAGCCCATTTATTAGGTACACTTCCACAGTCTGAACCAACAGTTCTAAACTATGAAACTCTTTTAGAGAATTGTTCAAACTGTATTCATCTTGCAGGATGCAGTTTGTGCTGATTCTGACACTTTCTTTCTGCTGTTGTGATCAAACCTGCGTGTTATTCTGAAATGTCCCGTCGTCCAGTGGAGGACATGTTGGACGGCGGGTGAGCGGAGTGTGTGCAGCAGCCTGACGGCGTGGAACAGTGAAACCCTACTGAACCCTACGTCACACATTCAAATGCTATATAGCCACGTGTTGGTTTAATACTGCTGCATCTGCTGGTATAGGCCCCGCCCACGTCTGCCTTTCATTTTAATTTGTGACAGCTCGTTGGCGGGACCGTCACGTCTCCATCGGCCACGCCTCGGCGCTTCCAGCTGACCCACACTCAAAAAAACCTCAGAAACACTCAGACTGGAAATAAGAGACGGGAATCGTCTCTCCTTTCTGAATTTGAGACATCAGCCATGTTGTTTATGCAGCAGACAAAATGCTCCTACGAGTTCTGACCACATCTCCATATTTTACCACCGCTGATTGGGCCTCACACTCCACTTCCTGCCACACATGTTCCCGCTGGCTCTTTGAAATGCAAATGTCAAAAGGGCCCAAGAAAACAGTGCTTATTCTATTTGACTGCGTTTAAGCGGGAATAGATAAGTGCGGTCCTGACATGGCGGCGCCACAGATGCTAGCGTGTCGTGTCCGTGACACCCATGTGATGGCTTCACAGCGGCGTTCCTCTGCTCGCCTCACATCAATGGGGGAGAGCTCTGAAGCTGTTCCTCAAAGGGGGAGTGAGCCTTTGATGGGTGATTCCCTTTCTCTCCAACTATGATCTGCCGCTGGCTCCAAGGTCTCGTCCATGCCGGGGAGGTAATGTGTCCACTGAACAGGATCAAACAGAAATCTGGGATTAATAACTCAACCTGTGAGTTTAGTGTGGCATCAAAATGATGTATGAAGCTGTTTTTGTTCTCTCATGCAAACATGAGCGAACAAAAAACTTTATTCTGATGTCGAACCGCAAAGGTCAAATAATGATCTTTTCAACTTTGATCTTTTATATTACAAAGTGCTGCAGAAAAAAAGGTCAATAGACCAAAGACAACATGTTATTGTTTTATGAAAAATATCAGCTCATTTTGAATTTGATGCAGCAACATGTCTGAGAAAAAGTTGGACAGGATCAACAGAAGACTGGAAAAATTGTGTAAAGATAAAAAACCCACCTGGTGGATCATCTGACAACTAATGAGGTTACCATGGCAACATATCAGTAATATGATTGGGTATAAAAAGATGATTTCAGAGAGACAGAGTCTCTCAGCAGTGAAGATGGGGAGAGGTTCACCACTCTGAAAGACTGTGTTGGAAAATAGTTCAACAATCTAAGAATAATGTTCCTCAACGTAAAACTACAAAGAATTAGTGGATTTCATCGTCTACGGTTCATAAGATCATTAAAAGATTCAGAGAATCTGGAGAAATCTCTGAACACAAGGGACAAGGCTGGAAACCAATATTGGATGGTGGTGATCTTCGGGCCCTCAGGCAGCACTGCATTAAAAACACACTATTCTGGAGTGGAAATCACTGCATGGGCTCAGGAAGACTTGTGAAAACCATCGTCTGTGAACACAGTTCATCGCTGCGTCCACAAATGATGTTAAAACTCTCCAAAGAAGAAACCAGATAGAAACATGATCCAGAAACACCGCCGCCTTCTCTGGACCGAGATCATTGAAGATGGACTGAGGTGAAGTGGACAACTGTCCTGAGGTCTGATGGATCACAATCTGAGATTCTGTTTGGAAATCATGGACGCTGCATCCTCCAGGTTAAAGAGGAGAGGGACCATCCAGCTTGTTATCAGCTCAGTTCTAAAGCCAGCATCTGTGATGGTACAGGGATGCATTAGTGCACATGGCATGGGTAGCTTGAACATCTGGAAGGAAGCATTAATGCTGAATGATATATTCAGGTTTTGGAGCAACATATGCTGCCATCCAGACAACGTCTCTTTCAGTGAAGGTCTTGTTTATTTCAGCAGAACAACGTCCAACCACATTCTGCACGTATTCCAACAGCATGGTTCTCTAGTAGAAGAGTCCGCTGATAAACTGGCCTCCTGCAGTCCAGACCTGTCAATCATTGAAAACATCTGGAGCATCAGGACATGAACAATACAACAAAGGAGACCCTGAACTGTTGAGCAGCTGAAACCCTCTATCAGGCAAGAATGGGACCACATTTCACTTTCAAAACTCCAGAAACTGCTCTCCTCAGTTCCCAAAGGTTTCCAGAGTGTTGTTAAAAGAAGAGTTGATGCAGCTCAGTGATCCTGGAACAACTTTATAGAGCATATATATTTTTAATAAAAACATTTAATTTCTCAGTTTCAACATCTGATATCGTCTTTGGTCTATTTTTAATTAAATATGAGTTTATATGATTTGCAAATCCTTGCATTCTGTTTTTATCAACATTTTACACACTACTTTCACTACTTTTTTGGAATTGGAGTTGTATATAAAAACAGATGTAATTTTCGGGTCTTCTTCTTTGGGGGTTTTCCAAGTTTCCACATAAACAAACAGGAAGTAAACATCAAAATAGCTGTTGGGAAAGATTCATTTGTTGCCAGAACGCTCCAGTAGAAATCCTGGCCTTAGTACAGCTCCAGTCACATGATCTCCTTGGCAACCCCACCACAATGCTGCCCTATTAGACTTAAGTGAGCATATGATTTCCTGTAATGCAAACTGTGTGAACACATCCATGCAAATGAGCTCTTTTTTGCAGAAGCTATAAAGCAGATTTGATCAATTGCTCTCCGTGATGAGCTTTCACTGCAAATAGCTCCATAAAAGGAGATGAAGTCAGACCCGCTGCCGGCGCGGGAACAAAACACCGCCTGTGGTGCTTTATAATCCCTAATATGATGCAGCGCTGATGCAAAGGTTGCACTGCCTTCCCTTCAAATGGACCCGAGCCGCACGTTACTGCGTTTTTCATTTCATGTTCGGCTGAGTGGAGGTGAGAGCATTCGCAGAGCGTTAGCGCTCCATCACACGCTCACCGGAGCAGCTTAGCATGCACAGCTTCACACCTCAGCTCCACTCGGGCTGCTCACAACAGCACACACAGCAGCAGTGTTTCATCTCCTCGTCGGGGTGTTTCTCTTTGCATACGGAGCTCCACACCGACACAGTGTCTCCTGTCTGAATGCGAGACAACCACCGGGGTGGACTCCTGTTTCGCAACGATGGACGTCCAACGGGCATTGGAAGGAAGTGGCGCTCGGTTGGCCCTTTTATGTTCTGCTGAGTCAGCGTTCCTCAACAGCACTCCTGGGAGGTCGAGCGACGTCATAATCTACTTATGAAGTGTAGAAACAGAGATGTGGACATGAAATCAGCTTGAAATGTTCTCGTCTTCTCTCCGAGTCTTCAACCAGCTGAAGGACTGAAGCATTTAATGACACACAAACAGGATTGGAAACATCCTCTGTGGAGGGTAAACTTTCTGCAGAACCAACATTTGGTAAAAACACACTGTGACAAGATCAAAGTCAGATAATAATTATTTTGAGATGCAAATGGACAGAAAATGTGAACATTTGCAAAATTAAAAGGTGTTACGACATGAAAATGTTCCAAAACCACAAAATGCGGATATGGAGAAAATGGAGATAAGTAAGCTAGAAAGTAAAATACAGGCTTAACTAGTCCCATTTATTTATTTAATCAAGTACTGGGTGCAAACAATCCAACTTTACAACCAGCAGCAGATAAAAAATATGTAAAGTCTACCAAACTGCTGAAACGTGTCCTCATGTCAGATTCTGTCGTTTTATCAAAGCTGCTGGTGTTTTATACGGATGCACAAGGTGGTTATGGTGAGGAAAGAAAAGGGCTTGGGTGAATTGTGACTTGGTCGCTGTTTGGTTCGTGTCTGTTTGATTGACAGGCCTGTGGTGCAGTCAGGTTACAGCTATCGGTGGGCGGGACGTAGTATCGTCAGGTTTCCAATCAGATCGGTCAGATCCAGCGCTATGGACATCATGGACGAGTCAAACTTCAGACTTCCTCCCACCAGATGTCTTCTCTTAATCCTGTCAGAATCACGACATGCTGTTATAATAATGTTTTTTACAAGAGGAGAGTCTTGACTTGAAATAATTACTTAGGACTAAAATAAAAATCAGAAGCGAAAAGGTCAAGATGAACGGAAAAACCACAGATTTCCAATTTGGAGATGGGAAGAGGAAAGTTTGAATCCTTCACTGAGCAGCTTTCCCATTAAACTCAGAGTCCAGCATCTGCACAGCTTAGAGATACGAGTCCTTCTCCCTCCGATGATACACACTTTGATCCGGGGACACCCAAATCCTCTTCATGCTTTAACCACATAATTAAACCTTGGTGAGGCTGCAGAGCCGGAGCTGTGTGTTTTCGGTAGGTGCCTCAGCGGGGGGGCGAAGAGGAGAAAGCTCTCAGCTCAACTGCAAAATGGGATAAGAGATGCAATATCCCCCAAATGAGGTCCTCAACCCCGGCATCTTGAATTAATCTTTTTCTGCTGCTCGCCTGACTGCGCCGCTCGGAGGAGAAGCAGAGATAAAGAATGACGGACAAGGTCTCCATATTACGGTTAGTTTCGACCGGAGGTCCAGAGGCCGAGAAGCATTCACGAGCATTTGAATTGAACACAATTACAGTGACCTCAATAAAGCGCGGGAGGAAAGGTCCACAGCGGCGCTCGGAGATTGTTGAAGTCATTTGTGCAGAAGCTTTCTTTTTATTTCTCTGACAGGGAAACAGATTTGTGTTGCAGTGCAGCCCATGCAGAGCTGTGTAATCCTGTTAGACATAAAGCACCACAACAGCCCGTCGTTTCCACCAACAGGTTTTTATATTTTAGGTTAAGGGGTGGTTTGCATGCACCCTCCACGCCGGATTACTAATTGATCTTGTTTTACATTGCAAATGAGTCATTCATATTAGTGCTGGCTGCCGCTCAGAGGGAGGGTGCAGCGGTCTTATCCCGCCGCTGCAGGAATTGATTAGCATTGCACAGAGAGCGAGTCTTGGCAGCATCACACATAACCATGCAAATGTGAATGAATAGCTAATGTATCGCGGGGAGGGTGTTTGTTTGTCTCATGTCGGGGATTTCCGAGGGGAATGCGTTTCCGGGACGGTCTTCGTCTCTTCTCCAGGACGGAGAAGCACACCTCTCCCAGCAGTGTGTAGCGGCGCGGTACAAATGTAAAGTGCCTGGTGTTCCAGTGGAGCTGCTGCCGAGTGGGAATCAATCATGTGTTCGACATCGGCCTCAGCGAGACGGAAGAAAGACGGAGGAATTTATTTTTCATTTGCTTGTGCTGCATCGTGATGACGGCGCCGCACGGTGTTTCAACCGAAGCAGACGTGCCGCGGTGTCGTGCCAGGTCGCGTCTGGGTGAACACGAGCTGCCGTCGCAGGTCACGGTCAGCCAGCAAGGCCTGGGGGGGGGAGGGGGGCTGCAGGCTGCGTGAGTCTTGAATAAAAAGCCTGCATGCGTTGTTGTTTTTGTATCGTGAGCCTGGACGGAGTTCAGCCTCTCTGACGGCCAGTCGGCCATGTTGATGACACGGGTCACAGCCAATCACAGCTGAGGGCACGTCAGGATGTCTCTGGATTACAGAAGTAGTTCTCTTCCTCACCTTCACAAACCCAGACCACCAGCCGGTCGGCCGGTCGGTCAACATGTGAAGATCACACCGACTACAACAACCTTCATGAATAATGTGACGACAGGTTCAGATACCAAGAGATCAATCCTCCACCTGAGACGCTGGTGATCGCAATCCTTCTCCAGCCAACGCTCTCCTCATTTTACTGATCAACATCAAATGCAGCCCAGATGTTACAATTCATCAGCACATACTTAATCATGATGATAAAACCAGCAGAGCAGTTTACAGTTCTTTAATAACTCCACGCTGGGATCCCACAGCTGGAGGTGCATGTTTTGGGGTTATGCGTCTCGTAAACAGAATATGTAAAGAACGCCTTGAGAGGATTTCTTCAAACTTGGCTTAAAAGATTCACTTGGTACCAACGATGAACTGATCAGATTTTGGAGGTCAGAAGTCAAAGGTCAAGGTCACAGTGAGCTCACATCCGTTTCCCTGCGATAGCTCAGGAACACCTCTTCAAGCGGGTCAAACATCCACTTGGATGGAAGGAGAAACCAATTAGGTTTTGGGGGTCAAAGGTCAACCTGTGCTCGTGAGAACGATAACTGGGGATCTCTGAAACTCACATTTGTCCTTTTCGGGAACGTCGTATCTCAGAATGCCCCGATGGACCTTCTGCAAATGGTCTCGTAACATTCACTTGGATTGAAGGATGAAGTGAAGAGATTTCTTTGATCAAAGTTCAGAGGTCAAGGTCAAAACATCCTCACGTCTGTCCCGTCAGTCAGTCCCACTATCCCAGGAACGCCTTGAGGGACTTCCTTCAGATTAAACAGACATCGACTCGGACTCCAAGATGAACTGATGAGAATTTGGTGGTCAAAGATAAATGTGACAACAAAACACAACGGTGGTTTTAACTCAATAACTTTGACGTTTATTATGAAAACATTTCACACAAATATCAAATAAGATAAAATGATTATTTATTCTTTTACATCATAACTGAGTAGAAAGAGAGACTGTGACCATGTTTCATATTTACGCCAGATTGAACAGATTGAGTGTCTTGGTATTCCAGAGGACGTCACCGTGTAACCGCTTTAAATCGAGCAGCTCTGAAGACCAACGCTGTGTCCTTATGTCCAACCAACAGCCCCGTCTTCCTGCTGCTGCTCAGCGAGGACAGGACCTGTGTAGCCAGAGACCCAGACAGACTGATAATGAGACCTGCCTTTAATAAGAGGACACGCTCGATGCCAGAGCCTCTGAATTGATGTCAGGAACGCCTCACCGGCTGTTATCGTTTGCAGATTGCATTACGTGAGCTCCTTCTGGCGCCGTTACAGGCCTGAAGCTCACAGCCTCTCTGCTGCTCTTAATGTTCAGCAGGACAACAGCTGTGTTAGACGCCATGTTCACAGTCTGCTTGTTTGTAATTTAGGTCATCAGCCAATTTTGAACGAGTACCAGTGACAACACAGTAAATCACTGCAGTGCAGAAAGCAGCACAACGTTAATACAAAACGTTAACAACGTTAATTTCTTCTATTAACAAAAAACAAGAGAAATAATTAACGTTTTAACCCCGAGCATTTTCAGTCTTTATCTGCACTTCACACACTTCCAATTTAACACTAAATGTTTCATTACTAATGATACAATCAATGAAAATTAAATCTCTAATAAATAACTGTGAATTTCTGAAGCTTTCACAGCAGCACCTGAGCTGAAGGGAGGTTTGCTCAAACCTGATGTCATCCCAGCCTCAGTGTATTTTTAGTCTCATTTTGTTTTCATTTGTGAAGAAAACACCACTGATCACTAAGGAATAGATATTTCTGAAGAACCTGAAGACCTCTGGACCAGCTGAAGATTTCTGCCACGACATGTTCAGCTGGAAACTTAAAGCACAGCTGGTTGATGAACAGCTGCAGGTTGATTATATTCAACAGGCCTCTAATTAGTTGATCAGATTCACCCGGGTGTCATGTGAAGGCTGCTTCAATGGAAGGAAACAACTCAAGGAAATCGGACCTGTCTTGTTTTTTTTTTTTAAACCTGTTGCTGCATTCAAATTCAAAATGAGCATATGTTTGTTATCTTGGGTCTATTTTCAATAAAATATGGGTTTATGTGATTTACAAATCATTAGAATTAGTTTTTATTTACATTTTAAACAGCATCACAACTTTTTTTTTTTTTTTTTTTAACATATTTGTAGCAGCTTCAGCTACAAATACTTTTGGGGGAATTGATGGAGACCAAAATTGGAGCTAAAAGACACTGAATGTTGGCCATGATTCACTGGTAATGCTTCTCCATAACAGCTGGATGTGTAAATAACTGTTAATGAGTTTGCTATGAGGTTTAGTGCCTGGAGATGACTTGGAACAATTTTGTGTTTCATGAATGAAACTGAATTCAATTTGTTTCTCATGAGTTTAATTAAATTGATGGTGTCGATGTTGCAGTATTTTTGTGAGCTACCTTGAAAATGATGAACTCACATAGTGTCCAATGAATCTGAGCCCAACTCCAGCCAGCAGTGACTCACCGCTGAACTCAGGAGCGTTTTGAAATTTCTGTCCGATTGCAGACTCAAAGCAGTCTGAATTTTTCATTTTCTTTCGCCTCAGTTTCCTTTACTGTAGATTTATTTGAAGCAGTTAGCACATGTGCTTCTCAGGGAACACGCAGCACAGAGCTGCAGGCTCACATCACAACACAGTGCATTAACTTGACAAATTAGTTAATGCACAGCTCCCGCTCCATGCATGCTTCTCACATCGATTTGACTTGCAAATGATCTCTGCAGGTAGAATTGAATGTGATCTAATCCCTCACTTTATGTCAGGAAATCCCATAATAAGCATGCTGTTTCTAACTGAAACCGAGATCCTCTGTAATTACATGAAAGCGATAGGACTGTCTGAGGATCCTTCTGCTGTTGGAGAAGTGAATGTTTTGGGACAGAGGGTGACACTTTTGAGTGACAGACTGATAGCATCTGTAGCCACGTCAAACAACTACTTCCTGTTTACTTAGTTTTCTTAAACGTGTTGCCTTTGCTGACTTTAGCTTTAAAGTGTAAAATGCATTTAGTATGATGTATTAGACTTTTCATTAAAAATAGGATCCGCTTCATTACTTTCAGTTATCTCCAATCACTGCAGCTTAATCATCACTTTAACACTAATGATATACAGTTTCAGGAAGAAGTCTGTTTCCATCAGGACAGAATTACAACCTGCGACAGGTCATTTAGGACTCCTCGTGTTTGTGAACTTACAGAGACTCGTCCATCGAGCCGAGGAAAACGCAGCCTCCGTCTGAAACACTGCACAACTGGAAACAAACCAATCTAAACTCTGTTGAGAGCATCGGCTCATGGGAATCCAGCATGGATGCTGGACTGTCAGAATATCGAGCCTCAATCTGACAAATTATTTCATAATTTACAAGAACAAAAACCTAAACCATCTAAAGTTAAAAGTATAATTACAATAGCATGATATAACATAAAAGCTACGAGACAGTATCACCAAGTTCTGTAAAAACCTGCTGGAGGGGTGACCGGCAGACATCGACATATATTTCGTATTCATTCATTTTAAAACTACACTTATTCCAGGCCTTGCTTTAGAAATATTTTCGGACTGAGTCAATTAAAACTAAACATGAATGTGGTTAATACATTTTATGACAAATATTAGCTTGTTTGGCATTTTGCATATGAAGTACACTAAGCTAGGCTAACCATATCCAGACTCCACATCTATAATTAACACATATTAAAGAAAGTTTATAATATATAACCCCCCAAAAATTGCAAACTGTTCCTCTAAGATGAGCAAAAGGGAAATATTACGTATATATTCCTCATGCAATGTAAAATAATTCAATGAAATATGGAACATTTACTTTACATAACAACAAGTTAAAGTTAATTTCAGATTAATGACCTGAAGCAGACAGGGCAAATCCTGCTTCTTTATATGTATCCACATTCCCACAACTAAGGATGGGACATGATTTTTGAATATTTGATTAGTCGTTACAATTTACGATATTTACTTCCAGATGACAGGAAGTTCTGTGTGCAATGCCTTCAAAATAAAAGAAGATGAGGTGCAGACAGACTGCAGGTAAAGCCAGCAGATCATCAGTCTACCACAGCTGCGCACAGCCATTAGAGTGAAGCACCGGGCCGACGGTCAATCCACTGATCAATAATCAATGGTCAGATGAAGTGAGTTTGATGTTGGATGTGCATAACAAACAATGTTCCTCATCTCAAAGATGAAACTAAAAACTAATGTCTTCATCAGCTCTGTTCAAGGAGACAATTTGTTGAGCCCGAGTTTATTGTGTACTGTACAGATATTTAGACAAACTGT
Source organism: Brachyistius frenatus (assembly GCF_029030835.1). Taxonomy (NCBI): domain Eukaryota; kingdom Metazoa; phylum Chordata; class Actinopteri; family Embiotocidae; genus Brachyistius; species Brachyistius frenatus. Next base: position 312,262 of record NW_027210896.1, read on the forward strand.
ATTTTGATGTTTCAGCAGGTTGCTTTTTAGACTTTTATTCCAGTAAAGCTCCATTGAATTAAATTGTCTGACAGCTGTCAGATTGTGAGTTCTCCCACACAACATATGAGGTGTTAAACCCTGCTGTTGTTCGTTGGTGGCTGGTTTCATTAAAGAATAACAGCCTTCAGCCTGTTTGATCTGACCTCCGCTGCTTTAATCCTCTCCACATATATTTGGTCAACTTTTCCTTGTACAGTAACTTCACCCTGACCTCTGAATCAGCACCACAGAAAACAGCTTTTGAACACATTATCAGTCCTCCCTGAAGCAAAGTTCACTGGACCACTTTATATTTGCTCTTTAATCCGGTGCTCTCTGTCTTTTATTTGCTCCAGTACACACTGCTTGCCTCTGCAGCTCGTACTCACCGCTGCAGTGTGCGTTCACCACAACTACAGGTGGGAAATGTCGAAACTTGATTTAGGCACTTTATGAGCTGTGAAAAAAACAATTGCCCAGAAATGTCAGGAGTAATCCAGCAGCCTGATGCTGTCTCATGCCCGGCTGCCTGCGAGAGCTCCGTCACCAGCGTTGAACAGCATTACGCTGAATTTCAGATTACCTCACAGATGGACACACATGGCACAAATCCTCATGTTCAATAACCTGGAATACATATTAATGTTTGTTGTTTCCCTGCAGTACCCTCATCTGTTTCCATTTTCTGCAGCTTTCATGTGTTCTCTGACGTGCTGCACGTCTCACACAGCCGATATCACAGGTTTATACATCTTACAGTAATGACACACCGATCCATAGTCCGTCTACTGACTGCAGTGGTGACATGATGACAGCTCTCTCACGTATAAATGAAATGTTGTGACAGAGAGGTCCAGTGTGTCTACCTCTGTCATCCAGCTGTTCATTATTCATCTGAGGATTTACTGCAGTGCAATTATAAGACACGGTATCACGACAAAATGTGAAATAGACACGTCGGTCCACCACAGAAAAATATTAAATAAACACGCGGGTCCACTGCAACAAAACGTGAAATGAACACGCCGGTCCACTACAGCAAAACGTGAAATAGAAACGCCAGTCAACTACAGAAAAGCATGTAATAGACACGCCGGTCCACTACAACAAAATGTGAAATAGAAACGCCAGTCAACTACAGCAAAACGTGAAATGAACACGCCGGCCCACTACAGCAAAACATGAAATGAACACGCCGGTCCACTACAGCAAAGCGTGAAATAGACACAGCAGTCCACTACAACAAAACGTGAAATAGAAACGCCAGTCAACTACAGCAAAACGTGAAATGAACACGCTGGCCCACTACAGCAAAACGTGAAATAGACACGCCGGTCCACTACAACAAAACGTGAAATAGAAACGCCAGTCAACTACAGCAAAGCGTGTAATAGACACGCCAGTCCACTACAGCAAAGCGTGTAATAGACACGCCGTTCCACTGCAGCAAAACGTGAAATTAACACGCTGGCCCACTACAGAAAAACGTGAAATGAACACGCTGGCCCACTGCAGCAAAGCGTGAAATAGACACAGCAGTCCACTACAACAAAACGTGAAATAGAAACGCCAGTCAACTACAGCAAAACGTGAAATGAACACGCTGGCCCACTACAGCAAAACGTGAAATAGACACGCCGGTCCACTACAACAAAACGTGAAATAGAAACGCCAGTCCACTACAGCAAAGCGTGTAATAGACACGCCGTTCCACTGCAGCAAAACGCAAAATTAACACGCTGGCCCACTACAGCAAAACGTGAAATGAACACGCTGGCCCACTACAGCAAAATGTGAAATAGACACGCCGGTCCACTACAACAAAACGTGAAATAGAAACGCCAGTCAACTACAGCAAAGTGTGTAATAGACACGCCAGTCCACTACAGCAAAGCGTGTAATAGACACGCCGTTCCACTGCAGCAAAACGTGAAATGAACATGCCGGCCCACTACAGCAAAACGTGAAATGAACACGCCGGCCCACTACAGCAAAATGTGAAATGAACACGCCGGTCCACTACAGCAAAGCATGAAATAGAAACGCCAGTCAACTACAGCAAAGCATGGAATAGACACGGCGGTCCACTACAGCAAAGCGTGAAATGGACAGGACACTTTGGCCTGTCGAAGCGTGAAAGTTACACGAGGCGTGAAAGTTACACGTTTTCCTGTAGTGAACCGGCATGTCTTTTTCACAGTTTGCTGTAGTGGACCGACAGGGCTCACCCCGGTACCTCAGACCAAAGCAACGCAAGCTCACAGCAAACACCTTCCAAACTCATTGGCAGCTTTAGGACAAGTAGTGTAATAAAACACAAACTTCAACAGTCTAAACCAACTGTTAATCACAGCTGTCAATCATATCAGCTGTCAATCACTTGCCACACAGCAGACATCCAAAGCTTCTATAAAAGCCTTCAAATCTTATGAGTAGCAATCATTTCCAAAACGACAACCTGGACACAATAAAGGACCTGAATTCAACGATTCAGACCCCAATGACTCTGATTGACTGGATTTATAGAGAAGCCGACAGGTTTTTAATGGGAGTCTTTGAATTTCTCTAAAGCAGCATTCAGCAACCTGGTGCACTTTAAAGTACTTCTACACTGGTTTCAGTAGGGGCTGAATATTATTTCAGTTTTCTTTGCAACGGTTAAAAGCTACACATTTAACCCATCTGCCTTCATGTGTGTAGATGGAGCCATGAAGTCTTTATCTTTAAGACTTTGGTAACCGTTTCGCACAATATACAAACAGCACAGTCTGATGTACACAGGTGTCCTTTAACCTCCGCTTTAAAATCCAATGTCGTATTTTCTTCACGTTAATCTAAAATCTAAATAAAAGTCCACCTTTGAAACACATTGCTTTCTTTTTTTCACAATTTACTGAATCAGCAAATTAAACGACAATAGAATGAACTGAAACATGAGCAAAATCAAACAGAGCAGGGCAGTATCTTTTCTCTGGAGTTCTGAGGTCCAACAGAGAAGTTTACTGGTCCAGAGGTCTCGGTCCAGGAGCAGGAGGCAGCAGACGGGAATATTCAGGAGTTTGGTGGTTTTCCAGTTGTCAGAGGAGCTCTGATGATTCCCGGGAAGCTCCGATCTGTCCGGTGGTTGTCTTTGGTTTCCAGGTTGGAAGGAGTCCAGACTGAACTCCTCTTCTGAATCTTTAAATGATATTATTTACCACAGATAATAAAATCCCATTTTATTTTTGCAATTTTACAAAGGAACATTATTCTAAACTAGGTTTTACCATCTTCACTGCTGAGACTCTGCCTCTGAAATCTTCTTTTTATACCCAATCATGTTACTGATCTATTGCCATGGTAACCTGTGAGGCGTTCCACCTGGAGTTTGTTTTAGCGTTACACACCTTTTCCAGTCTTTTGTTCACCCTGTCACAACTTTTTAGAGACATGTTGCCGCCATCAAATTCAAAATGAAAATATATATTTGCCTAAAACAATAAAAAAGTCTCAGTTTCAACATTTTATACGTTGTCTTTGGTCTATTTGTAATTAAATATGGGTGTATGTGATTTACAAATCATCACATTCTGGTTTTATTATTTTCTTTTTTATAGTGTCTCAACTTTTTTTGGAAACCGGCTTGTAAATCATACTAAATCTACACAATGAGAGGATTCTGACCAAATTAATAATCTTTAAATGCTGAACATTAGAAATAGTATTAACTTGTTTTTAACCCTACTAACTTAATATACAGTACGGTGTTGGCTGTTTTCAGGATTAAACAGACAGTGGTTTAATAATTCAGTTAAGATGGTTGAAACTGAAAACAGTGTAATTGAAGTGTTTATGTGACTGAAACTCCTCAGAGCTGTAAAGCGTGTCGTCTTCACCTTTCAAATCCTGCACCAAGAAAAAAAAGTGAAATGCAGCGAAGTCAGTCGTGTTCTTCCAAAGAAACTTCACAGAATCTCTCGTCACATATTTAATGTTGAATACTTCTTCCAGCTCGGTACGGGAGGTCAGAGGTCACATGGTGTAGGTGCTCTTTACAATATCCCACTATGGCACAAGTTTTATTTGAACGCGATGTAAAGCTAGGAGTCTGTTTTCATGATCTGTTGACAGGTTGTGGTGACGGGAAAGAACGACCTGAAGCTGATTCATTATTGTGGAGAAACTTCTGAGGAAAATGAAAAAGGTCAAACTGTAGACTTTTTATTTCTACCGTTTCTTTAAAACGTCTGCTCACTTCTGTAGATTTGTGCTTTGTGAACATGTTTATTGACCTTCAGCTTTATTTCAACTCTACAAATATCATCGGTAGAGGGCTCAGTGAGGGGAGGACGATGTGCTGATGTGAAAGAGAACTCGCTGTATGACAGATCCGTCTCACCTTAATGGCCGTATGTGATGTTATCTGATGCTTGTTTGGTTATTACACAGAAACCTTAACGCCTCCCAGCTTCCTTTATGGCTCCGCGAGATCAGTCGGCTCAACAAACCCGCTCCGTTTATCAGTATTGTAATTTGTCTCTGAAGACAACTTAATAGTCTCTTTACAAGGACACACCGAGAAAGCAGAGAAAAATGGCCTATTAAAGTGTTTTCTCTTTTTATTTCCTATCTGTGGCGCACAGTCAGCCAGCAGCATATTATCAGAGATAAAAACTCAGAGCACCTCCAGGAGCCATACGCCTTTGACGAAATAAAAAAAAGCTGCTAATCTGTCAACATTAAAGATACACAGCTGAGCCGAAGGTGGTGTTTTTCTCTTCTTCAGCTAATGCTGACGTATCCCGCTATGAAATGTATTTCGTGTGATTTGGAGGGTCGAGCTCGACGTGGCGGTTTGAAGGTAATCAGCTCTAACAGTCCTTTGTCGGATCAAACATGCATCTGAAAAGCCCGACGGATGGAATAACCAACGGCCGTTTTACAAAATAACACTTCATCCTTCTTCTCACTACGAAGTCACATCAAGAGCCAGAAACGTTTGGGTGGGAATGAGCAGGTCGGTAACGGATCTACTGCCGGAGGGAGAAGGACACAAGCTTCCTGTGGTGAAACCTGGAAGAGGGATTTATTTCTCTCCATCACACTCCTGTCTTTCATACTGTAAGACATCATCTGTAAACACCAGCTTCATCACTGAGACTCTGCAGCTCTGCTAGAAACACCTTGAAGACGTCAGCTGTGAACTCAGAGTTCAGTCTGATCCTACCGAGAACACAAACCTGAAAGGTTCATGGTGGCGGGGCCAGGATAATGACAGAAAAACAAACATTTAGTCATGTATTTATTTACTTTTGTTGATATAGTTTGTGTATTTATACATTGGTCTTATTTTTTTATACTTTTTCTAAAAGAATATTTTGTATCTATCTTCTTTTGATTGTATGCGTACTTTCTATTTGTTCTTATTGTGTGCACCTTTTTTGTTCCAATCTGTGTTTCTATGCTGCTGTCACGACTAAGTTTCCCAACTGTGGGATTAATAAAGTCTTATCTGATCTGATCTGATCTGATCTGATCTTATCTTATCTTATCTTATCTTATCTTATCTTATCTTATCTTATCTTATCTGATCTGATCTGATCTGATCTGATCTGATCTGATCTGATCTGATCTGATCTGATCTGATCTGATCTGATCTGATCTGATCTGATCTTATCTTATCTTATCTTATCTTATCTTATCTTATCTTATCTTATCTTATCTTATCTTATCTTATCTTATCTAAACTCCTGAATCGAACACTTTGTTGGGACCCACAGTGTTTGAGTAGTATAGAAGAACTGAGACAGTTTCAGGAAGGTTCATTTTCACTTCCAATAAATGAGCTCATATCACATATTGTGTGAAAGCCAGTATTTCCAGTCTAAACTCAGCTGCTGTGGTTTGCAGCCAGTTTAACTAATTTAGACATCACCAGTGACGAGATTATTACCTATCACTCCTGGAATAATGTAACTCCAGCCTTCGGTACAGAGACTATTCTTTTCAGTGATTGAAGCAGGTCTAGTGTGTTGGACTGAAATACAACCAATCAGCCAATCAGAGGGTGTTTTCACACCTTCCACTCCCGACCAAGGTCTGAGCTCAGATTTAAGTTTCTGTCACGTGTAACATTGACCAGGTTAGTTTTGGTTTGACATTCCTACATCCTGTTGTTGGCGGTGTTGTCCTCCTGTTCTTGACTCTGATTGGTTTGTAGACAGGTGTGCGTCTGACGTCTCTCAATTCAGCAGCAGCCTTTTCAATATTAACAGTCCAATATTGATGAACAGATGTACTTTGTTGCCATCTTAACAATATTAATCAGTGAGATAAATATTCAAACAGTCTAAAATGTGACCAAAACTCCTGAACTGAAGTGACTTGTAAAATCTGTCATTCCCTTTAAAGTAAACAGGATGTGAAACGACTGAGATCCTGACGACGCATCGCAGCCGACAGCTCGCTCTCCAAACACAAGATTTCCTCTTTCAAGTTTTCTCAGCAGACAGCGAGAGAAAATCTACATCGATGTGGCAGCGAGCTCCAACACACTGTCTGTCAGCACAGGTGGAGGAAATGACTCCACTCTCTGCTCACCACCACCTCCACCACCACCATCACCATCACCACCACCATCACCATCACCACCACCACCTCCATCACCATCACCACCACCATCACCACCACCACCACCATCACCACCACCATCACCACCACCACCACCTCCACCACCATCACCCACCACCACCTCCACCACCATCACCACCACCACCTCCATCACCATCACCACTACCACCACCACCTCCACCACCGTCACCGTCACCACCACCACCACCACCACCATCACCACTACCACCACCACCTCCACCACCATCACCAACACCTCCACCACCATCACCACCACCACCACCTCCATCACCACCACCACCACCATCACCACCACCATCATCATCATCATCATCATCATTCAAAACACTTCCATCCCAACATATGTATGAGGCTCCTGGTCTGCTGTGTTGGCTGTTAGGAAACTGGTAGAAGCAGCAGTCACCGTGTTTCTGTGTACGACTGAAGGAAGAGAAACGGATGGTGGGATGAAAGGATGGATGTGCGGAGGGATTTTATGAACACAGGGATGTAATGAGCTGAGGAAGGTCAGAGCCAGAGGGAGCTGGTCAGGAGGGAGGAGAGGCTTTCTGTCTGCAGTGACCTCAGGTCCTGGACCTCGGGGATGGAGGAGAGAGAGACTGAGATTGTCCCGGTATCGGATAGATCTTGTTAGGTGGGCTGGGACGGGGCTGAGGAATGAGAATGAGATCGTTGGTTGTGTTTCTGTTGGATAAATCGTTGCCTGAATCGGATTGATTGAAGTTGCAAAACAAGTGTTGTCAACATGTCTTTAGAATTCATCCACAAATATAAAGTATAGTTTAAATAGAGAGTCTCCATTCTAAAACATGGACTTAATATAAATATTTGTTCTCTTTATGACCACGTTGACAAGGCAACAGAGACAAACAGTGCTGGGTCAGTTAAAGGGATATCTGAAAGTGTGTCAGGTTGCATGCATTTATTACATAATTAAGAGTTTACTAAACATCTAAATGGTCACGTTTGTGATTTGTGTCGCTGCAGGATCTTCAGCCTTTTTAAATGGATGTTAGCTTGTTTGTGTTGCAGCTCCTGGTTTCCTGCAGAGTGAAGATGCATGTGGTGCTTCGTTACTTCCAGGACCTGGCGACCTGCCTGTAATCTGCTGGGTAAACAGCGCTGGGCTGCAGCCGGGTATCCGCGCTGCATCCCGATCACCGTTGTGACAGCCAACACCTGTGGATGACTGCTGGAGATAAGACTCGTCAGGCAGGCTGAGAGGCAGCACGTTCTCTGCATACCGATGGCCTGGAGGACAAATAGCGTCTCAAGGTAATTCTATTCTGAAGGCCTTTTTCACCAGCAGAATTTTTAATTAGCTCTGTTAATGTGGATGATTAAATCAACCTGGCGCCGGTAATCTCCGAGCAAAGAAAAGAATAATCCTCGTCTCTGACAGCTTCCATGTCGCCTGGAGTGCATACAGTACGTCACATTTAGGATTCAGGACGAGACGCGGCCTCTTTTTGTCTCACCTCAGATGACAGGTATCTAATGGGATGAAATGTGGTAGTGTTGTAGCTGTAATTACCAGATAAGGAGGTCTGTTTTCTGCACTAATCCTGCTGCTATCGCTGTCTGTGTCCGCTCACAGCAGAGACACGAGGTGACCGCAGCTCTCAGGCCTTTCATGAAACCCCGCTGGGATCCTTTTACACGGTTTCAGATGTCTGTAGAAGCTGATATGGTACAGGATGATGTCATGTTGACAACGTTTCACATTTTAATACAAGTTCTCAAACAGGAAAAGGTCTGTGATGACGGTAGAAACACAGGATGTTCAAAAAGATTTAAAGAAAAAAAAAGTTATTAAAACTATAATTGTTTTTCACCATTCAACATCCAATTGTTTTAAAGACTGAACTTGCAATTTGATTATTTGTTACTGCTCGCAGGTTTAATGCTGCCACTTTAGTGACTTATAATAAAACAGGTTTAAACGAGATCAGCAGAGAGAAGTAGCTTCATTCGACCCACAGCAACATTTTAAAGCTGAGCGACCTCTGGTGGTCATATAAATAATGACAACCTGATGTCCTGATGACGTCTACATGATGTGAGTTTTCCTTATTGGGAGGATTTCTTTGTTGGGCGTGGGTCTGGAAAGTTCTTTAAAATATTGTGTTTACTGTTGCCATGGCGATGAAAGTTGCATAACTTTAAGTCATCCATTTAACCCAAAGCAAGTGGCCTAAACCAAACCAGGACCACTAATATAGTAAACAGTCCTGAGGGTCACGTTTGAAGGTCGGAACAAACCTCCTGTATGTTCGAATGGGCTGGAGGACTTGATGGTTTAAACATACCAGGCAGGTGTGGCAGACTGGTCAAATAAAAACAAATTACACATTACTGTTTCACAGAAGTACACAACAACAAATGTAACTTACATGGTTTACATGAGTAGGAAGTGAATACAGCCATAAGGCTAAAGTTATTGATGTTTAATGCAACTAATAATGACTGAAGATCATTGAGACACGTATGACTGAGTTTATCACCTCAACAGCACACATTTTAACATGTCATAGGAGGAAACAACTCGGTATCACGGCAAAACGTGAGACAGCCACGTTTTGGCCTGTCGAGACATGATCGTTACCCGTTTTCCCGTAGTGGACGAAAATGAAACCTGCTGCATGCTTAGAGTCATGTGACTTACAGGAAAAATAAACTTATAGCTGAAAGACATGGTTGGGGTTTGGAAACAACATTGTCACTTCCTGGATTGAAACCTCACCAAAAACACGATCTGCTGTACTGGACAGGCATGTCCATTTCCCGGTTTGTTGTAGTGGACCGGCGTGTCCATTTCACGTTTTGCTGTCGTGGACAGGCCTGTCCATTTCATGTTTTGCTGTAGCGGACAGGTGTGTCCATTTCACGCTTTGCTGCAGTGAACCGGCGTGTCCATTTCACGCTTTGCTGTGATACTGGGCTGGAGGAAAAGCACAACAAAGATTACATTCCACTCAGGGTAGGTGTCGGCGTTGGATAAAGTAACCGAATGTGTTTTTAACTCTGTAAAAACTCTCTGATTCAGAGGTACATGAGTGAGACGGACCGGTCGGTGAATCACGTCGTTTGGACGGACTCACCATCACCTGAATCCCCCTCAGTCCTTACATGGAAACCTTCAACGTAGAACCATAAAATTATTCATTCCACTACCGTCCAACTCCCCAGACTCCTGTTTCCTCCTTCCCCGGCTGCCCTTGTATGTAAATTCAAAGATACATTCCCTCCTCATTACAGATAGTGGTAATGAGGAACAGGGAAAAGAGCATGTACTTGTCACTATTGGCTGGAGTGTGTTGATAAATAGCCCCAATTAGCCATAACCTTCAAGGAGCTGCTCGAGGTTTTACCACCAAATCAGCTTTGTTTGGCGGAACGAGCCCTCGTGTTCGAGTGATTGGACATCTCAAAACTGCAAAGAACTAGGTTTATCCTCGACCGTGCACGCCTCTGGAGTTCAACTTCAGTTTGTCCTTAACGGAGGGACTTGGATCTGAGAAATGTATCTTTTTATTGGTGAATCAGAGACGTACCGTTCAGAGAAAACAACCCTGCTCTCTGCTAACATGAGTCTTTGAAGCTCAGGATGTTTTGCAGAATTTCTGCAGCACTGTTTGATATCTTTACATCTGACCCTGATGTATCGAGTGATTCAGAAAGCTCGCTGCTCATGGAGATTTTTCCACTGACCTGTGAAAGACTCACAACGTCAGAAGTGGACCGAGTCCAGTTTGCCTGCTGGGCAGTGAGAGATGTTTCCTCCGGACACAACGCACAAACATTTGAAGAAAGGAACTGCCAGGTTGCTGCGTGTTGACTTCTCTGTGAGTTTCACCACACTGCAGCCTCATAAAGTCAGACGGCCTGACGATGGGAGGCTCTTTGACTGCAGTGTGGGGAAATTGGAATAATACTTTTACACTATAAATGTCTTCCTGGAAGTATTATCTGAAAGTATTTAGTGTCTCCACCCTCTTTTTAAAAGCCAGTTTTTCACTTGTCACCATTAATGACAAACAGTAAACAATTTAGAAAGTTTAAACAATGAGTTATAAGACACTAGAGTCGGGTCCAAGTCAGATACTGAATATAAAGTGTATCTTCCAGGTCTGAAAAATGGTTCAGAACCAGAAGTGTCTTCAGCTGCAATACTAACAAGTGCCACTAGAGGTCGGCTCCAAAAAGCCTCCGGCTCCATAGACTCCCATTCAACTTCTCTCATCAAATCCAAAGTGAATAAAATGTGTCCATCAGTTATCTCGGTGTTGTTAGCTAAAGTCACTCCTTCTTCTTAGTTTTCTGGAGGTCCATCTGAAAATAATCCCTCATTAAAGAAGAAGAACCTAGAAACGGATCTTAAACAACAACAAAAAATCAAACATATTCATGTTAGTCTGGTTACAGTTACAATGTTTCCTTTGTATTAAACATGGTTTGAAATAATGATCAGTGAAAGTGACTGATCTGATTTTTAATGAAAAAACTCTCCTTCAGTAATTATTAATGAGTGTTTGAAGTTTCCTTTCCTTTGTTGTGGAGAAGAGCATCACCTCATCATGTCCTCCGCTGTAACAGACAGATCTGTGACACATGAAACAGCTTCACTGACTTCCTTAACGAGTTCTTAAGCTGAGGGGAAATCCTCCAAACCTTCACACATCAAAAGTAATTAATTCCTCTAAAGTTGATAATCGCAGCGTTAATTATACTTGTTTACATCTTCAGAAGGTGTAATCAGACGGCCCGATGCGTATTCATGAGTCCTTGATTATGGATGCAGTTTAACGTAGAAGTGGGTTTAGTCCTGAGGCACCTGATGCCGCTGGAAGTAAATGACATTAATGCATGATTAATGCCGTTCAGAGAGCAATCAGCAATTTGTCCGAACAGGGAAAGATGTTTCTGTTAAGAGAAAACGGTTTCATGAGGCTGCTCTGTGAGGACTGACGTTTAAAAATGAGAATAGACTCATGCACACACAGAACAGGGTCCAAATGTCTTCTACCAAGCATCTGTCATATTATTATGTGCCAAGCAGCAACCAACAGTGTTTTCAATCATTTGTTCTGTGAATTAACCGCCATGTTTTACAGTTATATTAAAAAAACAGAACTCAGACCATCATCTGTGTCTCAATAACGGAGGTATGATTTCCAACTCTTATATCTGTTTCCAGTCTGCAGTGAGAAGTCCAACATGATTAAGGATCTGCTTCACTCAGCTTCTTATAGTCATTTAATACATTCATAGTTGTAGAAGAAAATAAATTTCCTTTAACTTTGTCTATAAATCTATTTATGCTTCGTCCTCGCTCCGCAGAAGATCCACAAACTGCTGACGGCGTGGGCTCACATGCCGCCTCAGCAGCTCCTGAACAAACATCGTCCTCCGAGGTGACTCGTGAAACAGCTGTGAGTGAAATTGAAAGGCTCAAATTAAAAATGTCCCGTTTGTTTATGCTTCTCCCAGTCTGACAGAGGGATCAGCGCGGTGCAGCGGTGCAGGGAGATCCGGCTCCAGATGGCTGCTGTGTGCGGCCCCCCCACGCACCCCCGATGAACACAGCGCCCACACAGGGGGTCCCGTGGAGGGCCCTGCAGCTTGTTAATGAGCAGAGCTGATGTGCGTGGCCTCGGCTCGCTCTCTGTCTGGACGGCAGCCACCTGTGGACAGTCGTCTGCGGGAGGTGAAGAGGAGCATCTGTTAGCTGGAGGTGTGGAAGCAGCTGCAGACACGCATATTGTGAACGCACGGAGGCGCTTCAGTCATTTAAATCACTCGGGGTGTTTGTGTGTTTCGCTGCTTCAGTTTGCCTCCAGCACACAGCCGCAGCCTGCCGGTGGTTTCACTGATGATCAACCAGTTTTCAGATGCACCTGGATGGAAAGTGAAGAAGGTGAAAGTATATTAAAGGCAGCGTGCCATCTTATTTAATTTTTAATGACACTGAATGGTCAAGTTTATCATGTAAAAACATCTCTGAGAGCTCCTCATGTTCACTAACATTTATTCACGTAGCTGAGCTCCACCCAAATTAGCTGAATAAGCTTCTTTTACATGAGCAATAACAAACTGACACTATGCACACACATTTTGTATCATAGTTGCATGTGCATGCTTTTTTCTAAATGCTTTTAATTTGCAAAGTTGTGCCAGTGGTGTAACTTTGATTTCTCACTCTTCATAGCTCCGCCCCCTTTGCTGTTGCAGTCCAGCTGAAAATATTGTATTTATGTTATTGACCTAGTTTCTGAGCAGCTGTTTGTTTCCAGGTCAGTGTGACAGTCTCTGCTGTGTTTCTGTCCTCTGATCTCTGTGTCTCAATGTGGGCGGAGCTCCACCTCTGAGCTTTGACTCCACCAACCAATCAGGGTGCAGTTTACATTCGAGTCTCTCCAGACATTGAGGGAACTTTGTGAAAGCTATTGTGCATATTGAGGCCATGACAGTTGAAAAAACTTCAAATCTGGATGCGGCTGCAAATTTCAATGAAGAAAAATGAGGATGCTTCACTCAGTCTTCCCTTCTGCTGCGCAGTCATAGTGCGTCACAGTTTGCAGAGTTTCTGACACAACACGAGGATGAAAAACAACTTTACTAACAAAAAGCCACAAGGGGAAATCCAGAGCAGAACAAGATAAACCCAAATCCAAGGTTACAGGGACAGACATGACTTTATTTGACTTTGTTCTCACTTCAGCAATCTGGCAAAGAAGCAGTGACCTCAGCCAACACACTGCAGGACTATAAGCACATGGAGCAGCTGATTAAGGAGTGGCTGCAGCTGGGGCAGATTGGAAACAGGGGACATGTGAGGTGGGCGTGGCCTGGGAGGTGGGCGTGGCCAGAAGGAGAAACAGACTGTGGACCAAAACGAGGAGAATCAGGACAAATCCATGACATGGTGTTTAATAATGGACAGAAAGTTAACTTTTTACCATTTGGTTATACAAAAATCACTTCATAATTAGTTTATGAAGTCGTATGGCTTCAAACACATTTTTTTTAGGATACAGTGACCTTTGACCTTTGACCATCAAATCCTAGTCAGTTAATCTTTGTGTCTGAGTAAATATTCGAGCCAGATTTGACAAAATTCCCTAAAAGTGTTCCTAGAATGGATCAGACGTGATGTGATGATGAAGCTACAGAATGGTTTGCTGTGACTTATGTGTCCTGATGTTGGTGGTCATGGTTACTGGATGTCCTTACAATCATGAATGAACGCTCACTGACTTCAATGTTCTAGCTCAGTTATTAATAAGAAAAGTCATAAAAATGATGCATTTTTAGATCAGTGTAAAGGAATGTGCTGCATATATGCTGACCGTAAACTCACGATAATTCTTCGATACATTTCAGTATATAAGATGTTATTAAAATGAACCTTCTCAGTGAATCAGTGGTCATCGGTGACCCTTTGGAAATGTGAATGGAGGTTATACTCCGATGCTGTGATACTTCATAAGACTCATTATAAGTCATGAAGTGTAAATGTCATCATGAGCTGATCAGTCTGGAGTTTGTGTAAAAAACAGCAGAGACACAAAGGATGTGGAGAGGATTGTTATAAAAACGTAAAGGATTTACACACAAAGGTCTGTTTACTTATCATGAGAATAATGTCTCTAACTTTGTCTTTGAGACAAACAAAAATATAATATCTGGGACAGCTATAGGAAGAGCTAAACAAAGGAAATCCAGTGTTTTTTGGTGTAATATAGACTGGCTGTAGCTCTGCGTCTCTTGGTTCAACGTCGGTCAGTTTTAAGTGTTTGAAACCAAGACAAGCCCTCGTGGTCCGTCATCTCATACTATATCACAGTAATACCATTGTGACTCCTTCAAATTCTGCTGGCACCATCCCTCCCTCCGTCCCTCAACGCTTCCTGCTACACAGCAAAGTGATCAATGGGCATATGTGTTGCATTTACTGCCACTGAAGAGGAATGAATCTTGTTCATTAATATGCGCTTACCAAGCTTTCTGCTTCAAGTTCACAATGTACACACAGCTGGCAGAAGCTTTAACCTTCATGATTAAGTGATCCAAGTTTCGTTGCTTGAAGAAAAATCAGCACCCGAGTTCCACGTGTTTTTGTGAGCGTTGGTGCAGAGATTTCTCCATGGACATGATCAAAGCACCGTGAATCCATCCCCCAGAGTCAGACTGTCAACATCGAGTCAACATCGAGTTCTACTGGGACATTCACTGTGAGCCACCTGAACTGTGGCGCCATGGACAACAGGCTTCTCCAACATGTCAACACGTCGCTCACAGTTTCTCCCACTGATCAGGTCCCACCACCCGACTCATCGGTTCGACTCCCTGTTGCTTCTTTCTGGTCCCCAGAAATTTGACACAAACTTTGATGCTCGCTCTTTGCTGAAGTTTTAGGAGTTTAAAGAAATGGCTGCGTGCACAAAGATGTGAGTAACTCAGGAGCTGATGTTGATCAAGCGACGACATTTGCAACACTTACTGAGGAGGGTGACAGCTTCTTCCTGCTCCGTGCACCGTTCATGCACAACAGGAGCAGTCTCTGAACTTCTCCATCCACCTTCGTACAAACAGGGACGCAGAGTTCAGAGTCTCACCAGGATGCCAGGTGATAGAAATCACCTGGGTGGGGGGGCACTAAGCCTGTGAGGAGAAGCCCCGTTCACGCCGGCGCTGATGACTGACAGAGAGCTCCTCGCTGCAGCCCGATAAACTCATCTCAGCACCAGAATTAACTCTGTTAACGTGACATTTCAAATTACTGATACGGAGAGGGAGCGGCGGGGAAGAGGCAGCTCTGTTGAACTGACGCGACACTGGGAAGCTACAGTTATCTGTTGTACGATACAATTCAAATGGGAAATAAATCTGAACTCCCACTGAGACTTCTGGACTGTAACAATACTTTAACGACGAGCGTGCATGTCGCTGCAGGGAGGTTCAATCCTGACCTTTTGGAAGCACAACGTGTTACAGGACATCTGAAGTGAAAGGTCTGCGGTGTCAGCATCAGCTAATATTCTCACGTCTTCATCCAATCAGGAGCTGCAGTCCTGATGACAGGTCCAAGCTATGCTCTGTTCCACCAGCATCAGAAACTCCATGTAATCCTTCATTTAATATTTAACAATGCTCCTTGTGTTACTTTATCCTCCATCACATCATCACTAAACATCTTTCAGGAATAAATACATGGATAAGCAAGAGTTTGCTCAAATTAAACGAGGATAAAAACAGAAATCTTCCGAGTCGGCCCCAAAACAAAGAGCGATCCAGATCTACGTTTCAAAGCCCACATTAACAAGGTGACCCAACCTTCTTTTTCCACCTTAGAAAGATAGCTGAGATGCTACGTGCAGATATCAGGGAAGCTAGCTCAGTAAAGACTCATCTCTTTACTTTAGCCTTTAACTAACTGCTCTTGGAGCTCTCTTGAACTTGCCTGCACTTTGAACTATTTCCTTTAAAAGGCCTATTTCTTTATTTTATACCTGAACTCTACTCATGCATTTTATCTGTTCTTACTCATCTTATTTCTTTTCTATATTTTTAAATGTTCCTTGATATCTGTTTTTATGTGAAATACTGCATGTCATTTTCTTGCTTTAAATGAGATCTGCAGCACTTCTAGATTGGCTGCACTAACACAGGGGAACCATCTGGTTTAACTGACGCCCAGCGGTTACCGAAGCTTGGTTGATTTTTCAGCTTCTCCCTGATCCCTTCTAACAGCCTGCTTTTCAACACGGTGATGGGTTCTCAGTCCTCCTCTTGAACCCTTAAAGTTCTTGTTTGAATGTGCTTGTGTGCAACGATTCAGCTTTAATCACAGATGGCCTTCTGCATGTCGTGTTTAAACTCTCACAACTCGTGCTGCTGTGGAACTGAAACTCGATTCCAGGACTAGGTTTTCACACTTTAATGAAACTGACAATCTGACCTTATTGACCAGTGTGCTGCTGTCTACAACGACCAACACATCTACTGGACTCTGATGACCTTTGTCACCTTAATCCAGGATTTAGTTCATGCTACAGCAGATATCTCTCTGAGCTGCAAGGACCAGTTCGACCCTCTCTCATCTAAATGTTTTATTTCAGAGTCTATCTTTGTGTAACTTCTGTTTTGTAACGTTTTGTCCTATTTTCCGAAGCTCTTCTGCCCTTCTAGTGTTTTTTCTCCCTTGGAGCTTGAACTGCTTGCCTGGTTGCACCTGTTAATCTAGACCAAGGCCTGATGAGCTACGAGGTCGCACTGATTTACGTCACTTCTCATGACATGCTAGCAGAGCTGACACTCACCTGGGAGGAGGGGGTGCGGGGGTGTGTGTGTGTGTGTGTGTGTGTGTGTGTGTGTGTGTGTGTGTGTGTGTGTGTGTGTGTGTGTGTGTGTGTGTGTGTGTGTGTGTGTGTGTGTGTGTGTGTGTGTGTGTGTGTGTGTGTGTGTGTGTGTGTGTGTTTGTGGACATCTTTGTCTTGTGGTAAAAATGGATGGGGCAGGTTGAAGGTTTGACCTTGGCAGCTACTCTCCTGAGAATTAGTCACAAAAAAAAAAAAAGCAGCAGCCTGGGTAAAAGTGTACAACCTCATTTCAATAGAAGTTGGGGCACAGTGGAAATGTAAATAAAAACAGAATGTGATGATTTGCAAATTATGTAAGCACGTCATTTTATTGTCTTATGCAAAATATGTGCTCATTTTGAATTTGATGGCACCAGAACATTTAAAAAAAGTTGTGACAGGGTCAACAAAGACTGGATAAGTTGTATAATAGTGAACATCTGACAACTAATCAGGTTACCTGGCAACAGATCAGTAACATGATTGGATATAATAGCACTGCATTAAAAACACACTATTCTGGAGTGGAAATCACTGCATGGGCTCAGGAACACTTGTGAAAACCATCGTCTGTGAACACAGTTCATCGCTGCGTCCACAAATGATGTTAAAACTCTCCAAAGAAGAAACCAGATAGAAACATGATCCAGAAACACCGCCGCCTTCTCTGGACCGAGATCATTGAAGATGGACTGAGGTGAAGTGTTCCTGAGCCCATGCAGTGATTTCCAGTACAGAATCATGTCTGTTTTTAGGGCTAGAAGATCATGGCCATTGAGTTTTTTTTATCAACTTTTTGGGAAACAGGTTTGTACTTCCTTCAGTGAATCCAGATTCAGATTTAAGTCATAGAACATCGTGTGCACTTTAACTGAATACTCCTTCCAGCACCAATAGTTTGTTGTTTAGGTGAATTTCTTTTGATATAACGTTGCAAAGTATTTTATCTGTCCTTTGAATCCTGAGGTAATTAAGTTATTATGGAAAATTAAGGCAGGTATTCAACATTGACCTGCAGGATACAGCAATCCATGTTTCAAACTGTAGTTCCCATGCAACTACTGTGACAGAATATCCTCATTTATTGACTTATAATACAAACAGGCACATTAGTCTATAGTTTTATCATTGTACTTTTGCTATTTTAAATACAGTTCCTGGATGTAGCGGCTGCACATTTATTGCATTTGTTGCCAATTGTACTTTGTGTTTGCAGTAAAGTGCCTGTAAGAGGCTTTAACTGTGAATCCATTACCTCTAAAGGTTATGTTGAAGTGTTGCAGGTCCTGGTACGCTGCCAGTTGATTCTTTTCATAGATGTTTCTTTTCCTCTATTCATGACCTGACAGCCTTTCATCTTTTCCCCTTATTTCCACAGCAGATATGAGAACATTTGCGCACAGGAAAAAGTCGGATAGTTCTGAGCTACAGAGTTGTGTTCAGTGAAGCCGCTCATTATAAGTAAGCGTGCTCCTGAACAGTGTAGCCTGAGGACGGCACTTAAATAAATGTAGTCAGTTCAGTTACCGGAGAGCTGCTGTGGAGAGATATACTTCCTGTGCTGCATGCCCGGCCAACATAAAGTGAGTCATATCTGCATCATGGAGGAAGTGGACGGATTAGAGCGTGATGCAATGATGTGGAGTTTATTGTATTGAGTCAACTGAAATCCCACGACACACATTCATGTAGTCAAACAACTGCTGGAGGTTTTAAACTGCACGCACCTCATGCTGTTCACTTTCCAACTCTTTCTCCAGATGTTAAGATCGACCATTCCTACAAGTCTGAGAGACTGATGCACGCTTTTACATCAGGCAGGCTGGGCTACTGTAACGCTCTCCTGTCTGGTCAACCCAAAAACGTTGGAAATCAGCTGCAACTTATTCAGAACTCAGAACCGAGTGCTTACCAGGACCAGACGGAGACAACATATTACACCTGTTTTAAAGTCTTCACATGGGTTGCCTGTCTGCTTCTGTATTGGTTTTAACACTCTTCTGCTTGTTTTTAAAGCACTACATGGTCTTGCACCATCTTATATATCACACCTGCTGACAGACTATGAACCAGTTCGGCCCCTCAGGTCCTCTGGTGTCTTTCAGTCGGCCCTCCATGCAGGACTAAAACTTTTGGTGAGTCAACTGTTAGCTGCTGGAACAGACTGCCAGAGGATCTGAGAGCTTTGTAAACGTGCCTCTTCAGCTTTGCTTTAATGGCTTTTATATTAAAATTTTATTAGAATTCCTTTTAAAAGTTTATTTTTATCGATTTGTTTTCCTTTATTTATTTCCTCCACACTATCATACCTTTCAGCATCTGTTTATCTACTTTAACATACTTGTAATTTGTCTTATTCATCCTACCTTCTGATTAACTGTAACTTTGATCTTTTTAATGTATTGTCCTCATTTTTATACTCATTTTTAGAGTTCTAGTTCTTATCTCACTCTATTTTACCAGTCTTACTGTTGTTGTTTTAGCTTTTAATCTATCTTCTACATTTATTTTATCTCTACCGTCTCGTTTGCGTTGGTCTCAGTGGTATTTATGTTGTTTTAATTTCTTTTTAATTTGTTCTCAGTTTTATCTGCACCTCTGATTGGGTTTAGGTAGAAAAGCAACTTGGTTAGGCTCAGGAAAAGATTAGAAAATTGATTTAAAATGTTGTTGTTGTCAGGTTATAATAATAACTATGCATTAAGGTTACAGAAGAGTTGGGGTTGAAAGTAACTCTAATATCTGCTTGAAACAGGAACCAAAGAGAGGCCTCCCATCTTAAAGTCAAATGTTTTGTCGACCCATCCAGCCACCCCAACCTCCTCCCTACAATATATTATACTAAGTCATCCATTTGCTCCTGTTATTACTTTGATGGCCACAAGAGAGTGCTGTCACAATTCAACTTGACCATAGGACAGTAATAAACTGCTGTTAATAAACAAATGACCAGTAGTTTTGGCATTAAACTATAGAAACTGTTCATGAAGATTTGTGTCTTTGGTTTAAACCACAGAACCTGAAGCTGGCAGCTTTGGTGCAGCAGTTCCCAAACATGTTTGTACGTACGTACATGTACACAGATGCTCCAGTTTGAATTGTATTAGACTTAAAGATAAGAAGTGACGACAAATCACGTTACATGATCGCTTTCATTTTCTTCTAAATCCAGATTTGCTTCTTTTCAAGGTTTTAAAGACGAACAAACAAAACAAAAAGAGGCTGCAGGTATTTTATTGAGATTTTATTGAGAGCATGCTGTTGATGTATGGAGAGACGGATCACAATAATGATGGGAACACACAATGCTGAGGACAATGACTCATCTTCCACCAGCAGCCCAACCGATCATTAAACCGAGTGCCATTTTCAGTCGTCTCAGATTCACATTTTAATGGGGTCATTTAGATGTACGTTGTTTTTTTATTCTGTTTTCTATTTCCTGTTCCATGAATAAATGGTTTTCCAGTTTGATGTTGAAGAGCTGCTGTTCAGCTGTCAGGAGAGAAACCTACTGGATATATGAGAACATATATGGATATACACATATATATGTTAAATATTCCTTTTATCTGCAGAAGTTCTGACACTTTGATACTTGAATAAAAGGCCATTTTCACTTGATTAGCCTCTTGATACGTGAACCCAAGGCGGCAGCACCTCTAATGGAAGCCTAACAGGTAATATCCAGGTGTTCTGCTCCTCTACAGGTCAGCACACGTCCTCGCTCACTGTCCTCCCGTCAAACTAGAAAAAAAAGAAAGACTGTCTTTGCTTTTACTTCACTGCTTTAAGCTCACAGGGAGCCGATGCAAAGCGACAAACATGAACCTGTCAGGTAGAAGCAGCACGCTTGATGTTCGCACCTTCATCCTCATAAGGGAAGATGTAAGAGCGGTGTTTGTGTGCTCTCACATATTTCTACAAAAAGAGAAGATCATGCTGACATATTTTAATGTAAATCACTGTAGTACTGGTTTCTGAACGTACCGTCAGAGTCTTTATGTCGACAGTTGGTTTTCCAGAAGGCATCTTCGAAATGTGGATCTCGTTTTACAGCTGTTTTAAAGTGGTTTTAAATTCAATTGTAGTTCAATGTTATGTAATTTAGCGTGAAAGATACTCGGTGTGCAATTCCTCCTGGAGTCTCATCCACTGCATGGATGAATGGTTTCGTAGCCATCTTTGTGCTGACCTTTACAGATGGGAGGCCGGTGAACCAACTGCTTCCTCCTGATGCTTCAAGTTCTCTTGAAAAACTAAAAGATACTACTTGAAAACTGATAAAACATAAATCTAATGGTCTCTGTGTTTCCTTTGACCCACTGCTGTGCACTCAGATAAAATACGGTGATGATTGACCCCCTGAGGCTGGAGGGTGGAAAAAAAAATCCCCCAATGGTACTTGATGGTTGGTGAGAACTGCAGTTGTAGTGGGTGGTGTTCCCCCATCAGGGCAGCAGTGAGCCCATTTTAAACGCCAAAACAAACTTGCAACACAAAGGTGAAACTCTTTCCATCTGGGACTGAACTATTTGGTCACAAACCAAAGTGTTGGATGATGAATTTTGACCCAATGATGGTGCGTTAAGTCAAAGCATCAGAGAACTGTTATCGTGGACGTACATTTTTTGTGTTTTGTGAAATGACACATTCAGGAACGTCGCCTTTACTCTTAATGGAGCTCCGCTGTCACAAGAAAACACATGTTGACATCTCTTCATGCTTTAAAATGATTCAGAACAAAAGAGTCTTTTTAGTATGGCAACATGTTTTAGCTTGTTATGCCACTCTTTACTTTATGATGTTGTTAACACAATTAACTTTTCTTATCTCAATAAAAGAATACGAAAATTAAAAGTGACGCTTAAAGAGATGAATCACATCAGATTGTAGTCAAACGACCTTTTTAACATTGTAGTAAAGTGTCCTGACCCTCCATTTATGTTCAAGAAATGAGAAACTACATCACAACAACACATCTTTAATAAGAGTTTGATAACTCTTCCCCAAATATGACTTCATTTTACTTTCAGTGTCACAAATTTGAAACTTCCAAATTGAATGGGAGTCTATGGAGCCGGAGGCTTTTTGGAGCCGACCTCTAGTGGCACTCGCTGGTATTGCAGCTGAAGACACTTCTGGATCAGAACTATTTTACAGACCTGAAGCTACGAACTCTTTTAGAAACAGTCTGTGTGCTAAATACATGACTTTCAGATGACAGTGATATCAGTCTAATTTTCTGACTTTAAATAAGATATTTCAAATTTCCATTCTTTGTATTTCATATAATAGGAATGATTGCCAAAATATTTTTTTATTTTGTGATTAGCACCAAGGATTCAATGGTCTTAAAATGCCTCTGATCCATCTGGACTCATGTTTTTTTGTGATCAGAAACTCAGAGATGGACAGATGCACCTCTTTATTTTCTCTGAATTTTCATATCCGAGGCCACAATACAAACTGGGCAAATTGGGACTTTTAGATTATTATTGTTTGTAGTTTTCAAAATGTCACCACAGTGGCTCCATAAGAGCTGAATAAAGACTAAATTATGGACAGATTGAAGCTGAATAACAGTAATTACTTTCACTGCTGTCACTTTACAACATGAAGTACACAATGAACACTGAGAACAGGAGCACGGTGTCTCTGCACGACACTCACAAACGCTCTCCACTGAGGGAGGACAACATTAGTGCAGCAGCGAACTCACACCACTTATTTATGATGCATGCTCCGTTTGTTCAGGCATGTATGCGAGTCAGCCTCATCTTTCACTGTCATCCTCTCCTCCTCAGGAACGGATCACTTTCCAGGACAAACTCCTCACCAGTGGTTCCCTGTGTAATTATCGACAGCACTGACCCCCCCCCCCCCCCATACCCCCATGATTTATTGTCATTATTTTAGCAGGAGATAAAATGTAAATCTGGATAATGGCTGTCATTTTCAGGATCACTACGGGGAAACTTAGCATACAGATTGATTATCGTCCGTTGGCTGGTCAGAGTCAGAAATTAAGGAGTGAGTCATTTTCAAATTATGGCGGAGGATGCTTTGTGACGGTCCGGACTGAGAGAACATCACGGTTCTGTAGTTTTAACCCGGTTTCTGGAGGAGCACGTTATCACCGGGAAGGATGTGTGAATTTAGACAGCAGCAAAGAATGACTTCATTTCATCTGCAATCTGGTTTGAAATGCAACTGAGAAATGGGAAATCAATTTATGCAAATATGTGTATATTATATATGTGGATCTAATATTGCAATATTAATACTAGTATTTTTACTTTTACAAAACTCATCCCAATTAATCTCACATCCAAAATGGAAAGATGCAACTGAAAACACATCTTTTTATTTGATCTATTTAGATTTTTGCATTTGAACATAAAGATGCCACTTATTCATTAAATGGATTTCACCACTTTATTCTAAACTGTCTCAGAGCTGAATGAGAAAAACTGCAATGAGGTGCAACAGACTTTAGTTTATTATTATCATTATTATTATTATTCTTCCCAATTGTACAAAATGAAACAAAAACAATTCTAGTGATTCAATAAAATATTTCCATAAATCCATAATCTGTCATGTTTTCATATAAACCAAGAAAAATCTGAAATTTTGAGGATTTTCAAACAATCAGTACAATTCCCAGTTGATCAATCAAACTGAAGCCGATCAGTAAAATTGATCATGTTAACTCTGAAGGTCAGATTTCCTGCAACTGGATTTTTTTTCATTGAAACAGCGTTCAGCTGGATTTGATCGACTCTTTAGAGGCTCGTTCAGGTAAATCAACCTGTAGAAATCAATCAGCTGTTAGAAATACAGATGAAATATGTCCTGGACCCGAACACACGACTCTGACAGGAGGACTCAAGACAAACAAAAGTTTACTTAGAAATAAATGGTGCAAAGTGGACGCCGACGGGAAAAGAAAGCACGAGGTTGGTATTTATGCTGGCTGGGGGTTGTTAAGTGACAGCAGCTGGGCTGATTGTGTTGCTGGGAGCAGGTGAGGTGGGCGTGGCACCAGGAGAGCAGGTGAGGTGGGCGTGGCACCAGGAGAGCAGGTGAGGTGGGCGTGGTATCAGGAGAGCAGGTGAGGTGGGCGTGGCATCAGGAGAGCAGGTGAGGTGGGCGTGGTATCAGGAGAGCAGGTGAGGTGGGCGTGGTATCAGGAGAGCAAGTTGGAGGGAGAGAGGAAGAGACACACAGGAGACCTCTGGTGGACAGAGGTAGAAACACAGGGAGGCACAGAGACACATAGATCCTATTTAATACTGTTTTCACTGGATTTTTTTTTTATTTTTTTTTTTTATATATGATGACTTTATATAAAGAATATATTATTGGCCTGTTCTTGGGAGGCCTGACAAAGATCAGTGTATAGTTGGGTCTCCTTGCCATGTTCTTTTTTTCACAATAGACATTTCAACTCCAAACTTCTACTAAGATTTCATTTCAATAAACTGTCTGAGGGCCAAAGTAAAAAAAAAGTAAAAAATTAGATCAAAATAAAAGACTTCCACATCAGTATTAAAATACAATTCACAGTAACATCACCATCTTCCTTCTTTCCTTCCTTCCTAACAACACTTCTGTTTTTTATTTACTGTTAGCAGGATTTAGAATACAGAACTTTTAATGGTGTATTTTTCTACAGATATATTCGCTGTACTGTCTTTATTATAAGTAGTTCAGAATATCTATGTTAAATAAAATGTACGTTCAAAATCCAGAACTGTTTTGGTGCACTTATACATGACACAATAATACAATGAATCAGATCAAATCTATATATAGAGGATTAGAATACTTCTTCAGGTCAGAAAAGCCTAAATAAATCTCAAATAAATGAAACTTGTAATCTTGTAACTATGCTAATATGTTAATATGTAACTGTTTATATGTTTTACCCTGAAACTCTCAGTGTGTATCACAGTCTGATGAAGCTCCTCATTACACTTCTATAATATATGACGCTCTGCAGCTCTGCTAATGGTCATAGACTCCACATGGAAGCTTTAAAAAACACCCTGTGACCCTGCTGCTGAATATTCAGGCAGATTTTAAAAAATGTCATCACTTCATGGGAAATTATAGAGAAGAGGTAAATTACATTTTGAGTAATGCACCTCTAAGAGGACCCTCCTTCTAAAATTTATCATAAAAACTCAAACTGAATGTCCTGAATGCAGCCGGCTCTTCTTCACTCTGATATATACATATTAGTGGTGGTGGTTTATGTGTGTCGAGCCCCCGCGGACGTACAACACTAAAAATACTTCTGTAACACTGCAGCAACATTTGTCAGAGAACAACTTTACATTATAGAACAATTCTGCACAAATAAAGAAGTTTTCCTCTTTCTACACTCTGAATCAAAAAAGGTTTCCTCCTTAAAACATGAGGGATTTAACAGGAACCTTATTAAGTATGTTAGAAATACTCAGGAGTCTGCAGAGATGACTGAAATATGATTCTTCAATAAACATGTCAGAAGTTTCATGTTGAATCATCTTCAAGCTGAAATCACCTTTTTCCCAGAAAATGAGAAATGTGGACACGTTTGCTTCATCCACGATGTGCTGATGGATGAATTTGTAAATAGTATAGTAATACTCTTCCTCTACCTCCACCCGTCTACACTTCATGAAGTGGAAAGACCCACTTTGGAAGTTGAAGGACAAAACTCTGTTGGTCTGAATCTGTATTTCTGTGTGGAAAAAGAAGCATATGGACATTTAATGTTCATTGAGAGCTTTTTAAAAGTTTCCTGTGTTGTCTCTGCAGAACAGAGTTAGTCAGTAAAGTCCTTCCTGTGGGAGGAGAAGCTGAAGAGTCCGCTCTGAAACAGAGGAAGAGTCCTGCAGCAGCAGCTTTAT
The DNA here is from genome assembly GCF_029030835.1 of Brachyistius frenatus. NCBI lineage: Eukaryota > Metazoa > Chordata > Actinopteri > Embiotocidae > Brachyistius > Brachyistius frenatus. The sequence continues at coordinate 338,177 of NW_027210896.1, forward strand.
CAGCCGGACTGAAGGCTGCTTGCAGATAGTCGGTCTCAGGGGTCACTTCACTTCTCAGTGATGTGCAGAGCAGCTGAAGATAACGCCAGCAGCTCCGAGTCCACAGTGTTTACCTAAAACATCCAATTCATCCGTTTCAAGAAGGAAACGTCAACACAACACTTCCTGTGAAGAAAGTGGCACATTATGAACTCTCCCTTCACAATTTAAGCACGGCAGTTAGAAATGCAGTTTAATTTGATGATGAAATGATGCAAATATTAAAATGCACGTACTTTTTCCTGCATATTACATGTTATGTAAAAGTAGGAAACATCCAGCTGTTAAACTTTAGAAAGGAGAACAAATGTGCATATTCATAGATTCTGGGTTTTACAGTTCAGGAAGGATTTGTAATCAATTGAACTTTATTGTGGAAAAACAGCTGATTTTTATTCAACAATATTAGGAGTTATACAACTAGTAGCTCCGCCCCCAGAAATCTGATTGGTCAACTGTGCATTTGGAACAAATCATCATGACATCACACCCTGCTCAACACTAGAAATATGACTCCACCTCCTCACTGGAATATATAACTGAATTTAATATAATACTGTATTGATATAATGTAGTTTCTACTTGTTTTAGGTCTATTAAATGACCCGTTTGGTGAAGTCGGGTTGAGACTGAGTTCAGCCGGCCACACCAGAGTGTGTTTGACCTTCCTCCACTGTGTCCTTTTTATTGCTGCCTCAGATCCTGTGTGTGAAAGGTTCTGTGATGTCGTGGCCGGTTGAGGATATCGGTGCTCTGAATGTGTGTTTGGCTTCGTCAAGCTCAAGACTTCACATCACAAACCAAATCTCTGCTGAACACGTTTTCAGCTGTTTGTGTCTGAAGAGATTAACTTAACAGGTTGAATGTGAACGCAGGAACGATGTGACTACAGTTGTTAATCATAAATAATGAATTAATAAATATATGTAATGTCCAATGTTAGTCTTTACTGGTTGATGTTTTCTAGCTGTATCATGCAGGAGAACACGTCGTATTTTTGTAGTTTTCTTTTCTTTTAAGATGCTTTATTGAAAATATTTAACAAACATTGGAGAACAATTTAAAGAATATCAAATACATCCAAACATAGAAAGAACAGAACATCAGGGAAGTGTTGAACTTAGTGAATATGTTTCTTCAACTCTTTGTTGAAGCCGATAAGGTTTCACGTTCATGAATATGGGATTTGTCCATTTAAAGCAAAGATTTATCACGAGTGTTTTTCTGTTCATGCAGGAGACACAACAACACATTCTTCCAAAATAAAGTCAATCTTTCATCAATATTTGATGTCGTATTGGACGTGCTCAGGTCGTCATGGAGACGTGCTGTCCCACAGCTCAACCTGAGCCTTCCTGTGTAGCAGAATCATGTATTTTGCATCCTCCTGAACACACTGACTGCAAACAGCTTCTGTTAGAAAAGGTCAAACCCGTCCTCCTCCTGCTTCTGCTTTTCCATCTCACAGTCTTCATGTGTTGGATGTGAACGTGGCAGAAAATGACTTCCTCTCCAGCTCTGACCGTTCACACCGTTTCCTTCCTCACACTTTTGTTTTCCATCTGCCTCCTGCTTGGTGTTCGACGACCTCGCCGGTGTTTTTGCTGTGATGTGAGACGGGCAGAAGAAGAAGAGCCCGGCGGAGGTGGAGATGGAGTGTGAAGACACTTTCTGACACATTTTTTCTGTCTCTTTCCAAAATTGCGTCAGTGTGGAGACATGCAGCAGAAATCTATAAACTTATTCAGAAGATCTCAGATATCTGTGAGCAACAGGAGGCTGCAGACGTTCAGCTAAATGCTGACTGGAAAGAATCCACGTGAAAATATTTCAACAACTATCTGATAGATTGAGATGAAATTTCACAAAGTACTTTGAATTAATTCTGATAACTTTCATAATTATTTGACTTCTCGTCTAAATTCCCAAATGTTTCAGACCGTTGCCTTTCAGCTGCGATGCTGTCTTAGCTCCATGGCAACCTAATGTGATTTCTATGTCAAAAATCTTTTATATTGTGTATATATATCAGTCAGCTTCTTTCAGCTAAGGTTAAATCCTTTCTCTCCACCAAAGACCTGGAGAAAGTTGTTCATACTTTTATCTCCTCCAGGTTGGACTGTTGAATCCTTTGTGTGCTGGAATCAGCAGCAATCTGTAAACACACCTTCAGTTGTTGCAGCGAGATGTTTAACTGGTGCACGCAGGCGTGGACACATTTCTCTGATCTTAAAATCCCTTCACCAGTCCAGTACAGAGTTCATTTTACAGTTTTAATATTTGTTTTTAAGTGTCTGAATGGATCGTATCTGTCCGACATCCCATCGCGCTCACTCAGGTCTCTGGGACCGTTTCTAGTTGTTCTTAGACCTAAAATTGCTCCTAAACTCTGGAACAACCTTCCTCTTCATCGTCGTCATCTCCACCTCACCAAAGTTTAAAAGCTGTTTAAAAACCTATTTATTTGCCCGGCCGATCTGCTTTGATCTTAACGCGGCACTTTTGTGTGATTTGTGTTAGTTTGTCTTGATTTTAACGTTACTTACTTTTATTAATTCAGTCTTTTCAAATGTCTGACTGCTTATCTTTGTGCAGCACTTTGGGAAACCTTTGTTGTGTTAAAATGTGCTCTACAAATACATTTTGACTGATCACTTATTTTCTCTCTGCAGATACCAACAGGTTTTTAAATGAAATCAAATTCAATGCTTTAACTGTCCAACAGGCTCCTGGTTCAGAATCAAAGTCTACATGTATTAATCAGACCAGATAGATAGACAGGTGATTAATCCTGATATCAGTAAAGCAGAGATCATTAGTAAAGTACAATTGATTGAATAAAAGACACTTCATCAAGCGATGTCTCCGGGAGACGTAGCTCTTTAAAGAACTCAGCAGAAGATGTGCTGCAGAAAAGTTCACTAAAAACAAACTAAAGAAGAAGGATGAACTCGACGACTAACTATTCAGAAAACTCATGGAAACAGAAATACAGATGAAACTTCCTCCTTTACTTTAGAGGCAGTTTTTATTCTGTCCAACGAGTTTATAAGACACCAAATCAAAAACCCAAAGTATTATTACCTGATGAAAACAACAGTAGGAGTTAAGAGCCGGCTGTCTTAGAACAGAGGAAGAGATGACATCATGTAAAAATGAGAGATCAGTGAATGACAGTTAAACAGTACTGCTGATGTTTTTAGATGGAAAAGCAAAACTCAATCTGGCAAATTTCAGTTTTCCATAATTGTAAGTTTCCATATTTCACTTGATGGTCTTCCAGAAACATAATAAAGCAGATTATTTTTGTTTTATAATTTCTTATTTTCCAGACCTGAGACATTATTCTGTCTTCACCAGCTGATTGGACCAAACTGACTGTAAAGGAGTCACTGAGCAGAGCTCCTGTAGTCAGTGAGCTGAAGGTCACACCCACCTGCCTCTCCTGAGACCTGATTGGTCCTCCTCGTGTCCTCGTTATCACCGTGTCTCTCCATCAGGCTCAGTGTGGTGATGCATGAGAATCAGTGGAGCAGTAACATGCTGCTGAACACCAAACACCATCCGACCTAATGAAGAGGAACACGTGGCCCTTAAAGGGTAATACACAACATGATGTGTTGCATCATATCCACACTGCACAGATGAACACATCATCATGTACACTACACACACTACACACACTACACACACTACACACACTACACACACTACACACACTACACACACTACACACACTACACACTACACTACACACACTACGCACTACACACACTACACACTACACTACACACACTACGCACTACACACACTACACACTACACACACTACACACACTACACACTACACTACACACACTACACACTACACACACTACACGCTACACACTACACACTACACTACACACACTACACACACTACACACTACACACTACACACACTACACACTACACACACTACACACTACACACTACAAACACACTACACACACACTACACACCACACTCTACACACTACACACTACACACTCTACACACTACATAATCTACACACTCTACGCACTACACACTCTACATACTCCTTACACTCTACACACTCTATACACTACACACTACACACTCCACATACTCCACACACTCTACACACTCTACACACTACATACTCTACACACTCTACACACACTACACACTACACACACACTACACACCACACTCTACACACTACATACTCTACACACTCTACATACTCTACACACTCTACACTGTACACACTCTACACTCTACACACTACATACTCTACACACTCTACACACTACATACTCTACGCACTCTACACACTCTACACACTCTACACACTCTACACACCGATGTTTACTGTGACAGGACGTTCGGATGGTTTAAATTGGGGCCAGTTTACTGCAGATTTCACATATTTTCTTACTTAGTTGGACAATATGGAAAGAAAAAGTACAATATCAGAAAAAATATTTGTTTATACCATTGAACACATTTTTTGTGTTTAATTCAAGATAATAGTATCTTCCTTGTTTCTGCAGAAGCAGTTTTTGACCTTTTTCCTTTCTGGTTTTATATATAACATGTTTGATATCACCAGTTAAAGGCTTAAACCGAAGACATTTCTTTTACAATTCAATATATACATATAAACTGCTGATATTATCTATCTGCATAAATATATATAACAGCAAATAAAAAGCATACTTGGTTTTATTTTTGCTTCACGGTTAACCCAGTAAATTGGTAAGTATTGTGCACTTAAATACCATTTTTTTTCACTTTGGTGGTCTCAAAGCGTTTTACAATTCGCTTTCATTCACAAACCTATGGTGCGCCAATCTGGAGCAACTTGGGGTTCAATGTCTTACTCAAGAACACTTCAACATGAGCGCAGGAAGAACCAGAAATTGAACCACCAACCTAATGATTGGTGGACAACCCACTCTACCAGCTGAGCCACAGCTGCCCCAATAAAAATATAACTCTTTAAACATGTACGGTTTTAACACTACAATCAAAATGTGTTTGTCAGGTTTCAGGCGGTGGACCTGAGTGTCCTTATGTGAACCAAACATGTCCAAAACCTCTTCAGATTGGCGAAAAAATATTTTACTTTTTCAGTTTGTTGTAGAAAATTGAAGGCTAAATAAGTCTATGTTAACACAATAAAAATAAGAACGTGCCAAATATGAACATGGAAAGAGTTATAATCCTTGTATGCAAGAAATTTACTTTCACTCTTTGTTTTTGAGAGAAATATTGTGTTTTCTGCTCTGCTATGTTTGTCTGAAAGCTGCAGTAACTTTGCAGATTAAGAATCAATTATGTGAAAAAACAACAACACTATATAAAGTAGTTAACGTTAGCTCCATCTCAACACTCTGCAACATAAGAATAAGAAGTATCAAGTTTAAAAACCTCTGAGTAGGCTGACTGTGAGAGGCCTGAGGCGGACAGATGAAGCTGACTCAGGGATACGATGCAGAACATTTGTATTGTTCTTTAAAGGTCTTTGCTCTACTTTCCAAAGAGAACAAAATACAATTCTATGAATACACTGGTACGGAGTGATAAAAGAGACCAAACTATGAACATTAGTTATTTAACAAGTGAATTAAATAATGAATTATACACCCCTTCTTAAATTGACAAGGTAGACATTTTATTAGTTTCCTGTCTGGCGCCCAACTATGATTCTGGGGAGAAAACTACACTACAAATGAACTCACGTGAGGTACAAAGAGAGAAAGCTGTATATGTAGCTTCTTGATTGGACTGATTGCAGACAGCTTCAGTAAACAGAAGTTTGGCTTTCTCTCTCATACTCTACTATGTGTTATGAAGCTGACAGTCAGCTGAGGTCAGATCAGGAACACAGCACAGAGGGGGATATGAGGTTAAACCTGGCTGCAGGCAGGAGGAGGAGGGATGGGGGTGGGGCTGAGGGGGGTGGGGAGTTCCTTTCAGGTAGGTGTGCTTGTTTTCTCCACTGCATGGCTAATGGTCAGGTGACTTCTTACTCACCCCATGCGACCATGACCAGACACCCTTCTTTTGACAGGACTTTTCCTGATTGGAGTCTTGTGTTCTTTATTTAGTTAGTTTTGTTAGAATCCAACTGATCCGGTTTTCTATTTTTTTTTATTTTTTTTAATTTTATACACTTTATTAATCCCCGAGGGGAAATTTCTTCACTACAGCAGGGGGGCTCTCAGGGGGGAGATGCTGCAGCAGGCTGCCACGACCGCGGCGCCACAGGGGTATTCATAGCCAATCAGATCAACTCCTCTCATCCCCTTCAAAACTGCAGTATCGTCAATTTGTAATGAGTGAAGAAGGAGCGACTCCTCCATCCAAACTTTAACCAGGAGGAAACTGACAGACTTGTCAGGAGGTCCATCCATCCATCCATCCATCCGTCCGTCCGTCCGTCCGTCCGTCCGTCCGTCCGTCCGTCCGTCCATCCATCCATCCTTCCATCCATCCATCCATCCATCCATCCATCCATCCATCCATCCATCCATCCATCCATCCATCCATCATCTTCCACTTATCCAGGTCAGGTTGTGGTGGCAGCAGGCCAAGCCAGCTGACTCAGACTTCCCTCTTCCCCGCAATATTTTCCAGCTCATGCTGGAGGATCCGAGGCGTTCCCAGGCCACCTGGAGATATAATCCTCCAGATGTTCTGGGTCTCCTGCCAGTCGGGCATGTCCAGAAAACCTCCAGAGGGAGGCGGCCAGGAGGATCCTGATCAGATGCTGAACCACCTCAGCTGACTCCTTTCCACACGAAGGAGGAGCGCTTCAACTCCATGTTCCCTCCTGATGTCCAGCTCCTCCCCCTCTCTACCATCTCTAAGGCTGAGCCCGACCTCCTACGGAGGAAACTCATTTCGGTCGCTTGAAGCAGCGACCTCGTTCTTCCGGTGACGACCCAGAGAGCTGCTGACCATCGGAGAGAGACGGAGCGTAGATCGACCGGTAAACTGAGAGCTTCGTCTTCCAGCTCAGCTCCTCTTCACCAACACGGCCAACAGGACCACATCATCTGCAAACAGCAGAGATGCGATCCGGAGACCCCCGAACCCGACGTGCTCCTCCCCCCTGGCTGCGCCTAGATATCCTGTCCATGAAGGTCACAAACAGGACCGGTGACAAAGGACAGCCCTGGCGGAGGCCACGCCCACCGGAGGCCACGCCCACCGGAGGCCACGCCCACCGGAAACATGTCTGACTTATTGCCCAGAATAAGAACACAGCTCCTACTGCGGTTGTACAGATACCGGATGGTCCGTTGCAATGGGTCCGGCACCCCATACTCCTGCAGCACCCCCCACAAAAACCCCCAGGGGACCCGGTCAAAAGCCTTCTCCAAGTCCACAAAACACATGTAGACTAGATGGGTAAACTCCCAGGACCCTCCAGTAGTCCTGCGAGGGTAAAGATATGGTCCACTGTTCCACGACGAGGACGGAATCTGCACTGTTCCTCTTGAATCTGAGGTTCGACCAACGGTCAGAGTCCTTTCCAGCACCCTGATATAAGCTTTGCCCGGGAGGCTGAGTAGTGTGATACCCCGATAGTTGGAGCAACTCTCCGGTCCCCCTTTTTGAAAATGGGAACCACCACCCTGGTCTGCCAGTCCATGGGCACTGTTCCCAACCCCCATGAGACATTGAAGAGGCGTGTCAGCCAAGACAGCCCAGAAATGTCCAGCGCCTTCAGCATCTCAGGGCGGATCTCCTCCACCCCCGGCGCCACCGAGGATCTTTTTGACTACCTCAGAGGCCTATGCCAGGGATATGGGTGAGACTTTGAACATGGTCCATTTGGTTTCCACGTCCCCAGCCTCCCTCGGGGTGTGTGATAAGCTCTTCCGGAGGTGAGAGTTGAAGACCTCCCGGACAGGTTCCTCCACCAGACGTTCCCAGTTTACCTTTACTACACATTTGGGCTTGCCAGGTCTTTCCAGCCAACTACCCCGCCATCTGATCTAGGAGAACGAGGAGAACCCCAACACATCAGCGCTCAGCCGGGGGCTCGTGAGTATCCCCTCTCCCGCCCGGCACCTCTCACCTTGGGCAACTCCAGAAAAGGATAAAGTCCAGCCGTTCTCCAGGAGCTTGGTTCCAGAGCCAGCGCTGTGCGTGGAGGTGAGCCCAACTATATCTAGCTGGTACCACTCCACCTCCTGATAACTAACTAATATTATAAATAACTCTTCACTGGTATTATGAGAACCGCTGCCCAGTGGAGGAAGAGGTTTTTGGGGGCATTGAGGCATATCAGGTGATGGATTTGAAATATGGATCATGTAACTAAAAAAAGTATTTGCTTTCTCAGCATAAATGTAATGCCAAAGTGAACAAAAAACTCATCCAATAAACCAAAATTATTAATGAGCAAAAGTAAATTATTCACTTAAAGCTCCCGATGCAATTAATTTATTAACAACACTAAAGAAGAGCAATGTGCTACAAACGTCACTGATGTTGTCATGTTAATAAATTAACTGCATTGGGATTTTTGAGTGTGAACAATTTACTTTCCAATCATTAATTGAGTTGTTCTCACCTTTTGTTTGTAAATGAAGCAATCACAGCTGCAAGGCTGCTAGGTTACTAAGCCAGATGCGCAGTTGAAAAAGAAGAATTGTTTCCCCTTTATGTGTAATTTAATATTCATTATTAACTACAAATTAATTTTGTAGTGAACGCATGCCAACTGCCTATATTACATACAAAGGACAAATAACCCTTATCCAATATACTGAAACCAGGTGCTGGAATGATGCAGGACTGAGCAGAATTAGTTTATGCTTCCAAAGCAGTTTATTTATTAACACTGATGAAGTACAATGTGCTGGAAACGTCACTGATGTTGTGATGTTAATAAATTAACTGCATCGGGAGCTTTGAAGGGGTCTAATTTATTTTTAGATCATTGATTAAATGAGAGAATTTGATGCTTTTTGAACAAGTCTATTGGAGTCAGCCCCTAGTGGCCTTCAGTTGTATTGCACTTCTGCATTGACTTTACTTTCCAGACCTGGAGACCACACCCATCTGTATTTACATTCCATAGTTCACCCACAGACTCTGACAGACAGAGGCGGTGATGAAGAAATTTGATGAAGTTGCCAACAAACCACAAAGATGCAGTTACACAGCTGCACTCAACCAGCAGGAGTTCAATGATTCTTAGAATATTAAAGACATCTCTTCTGTAGCCTTTATATTTCTTACAATGAGACCCAAATGCAGTTGGAGTCACTTTGAGCGGTGGTTGTTCCAACAGAAATAAGCAGAGCTGCAGATTACAGTGCCATGGTAACACTGAAATGTCAGTTAATAGAGCGCTGAGTGTGATTTTCTCCCACAGCCACATTAATAAAACTTCCTTACCTCCAACAAGCTGCAGCTCAGGCACACAGAGCAGCCAATCAGAGAGCAGCTTCATCTGCCCCGTTTTTTTATTTGTGTCTGGTCCTCCGTTCATTCCAGAGAAACAGGGGAGCCATAATGAGTGTGCATTCATTTGCACCCCCTCTGATCCTCCATGCATATCTATACATCCATTGTTGTTGGACTCTGTGTGACCTCTGACTGTTTGAAATTCATTACGCTGCACATTTTCTATTTAGCACCATGTTATATCGCCATGCATATTTCAGTTCAATAACTCCCCCTCTTGTTTAATGATTAAAACAAATAGAGTTTTATTCCTTGCCACTAAATGGACTGTATCAGCGTGTTCCTGCTGCATCTGTTGGCAAATGAAAATGTGCTGTTTTCTATTTATAGGACGAGCAGCCTGATAGCGAGTGTCTGACATTTCTCACAAGTAGGATTGTCATTTTACTGATGAAACATCACAGAGAATAAATTCATAGACTTTGTGTGAGCTCTCTACCTACACAAACGTCGCCTTATGATTCACCAAGAAATAATGCATATTTGTAATGTAGCCAAAGTGGTAAAAAAGACACAAAAATCAGGCATGTTTTGGTGCATTTCCTGCCCTGGAAAAAATACACTCTGTCCCTACCGGCACAATATTGACAATCGATAATCTGTCAATTAATTTGGAGGACTTGTGCCGTTGCTGTATACCCCTGCTGCATCTTCTTTGTTAGGCAGTTGAACAGCTAATATACTGTAGAATATAGTATTAGTTTCCTGCGTCACTCCCAACTGGATGACCCCCCCCTCCCCCCCCCCCCCCCCACACACACACACACACCTCCACCTAACCAAGGCATGTCTGCTCTGAAGGCTGATGGTCTTCACTGTGTCCTGACCTGCTTCTTTAGAACCTTAAACTCAGCACTGTGCAAGCAGCTTCCCCTGGTCGCCCTGGTAACCCTTCAGGTGCCACTGGTACCCAACTCTCCTCCCTTAATTGTTTGTGTGGAAAATAACCTTCAACCTAAGAAAAAAAAAAAAAAAAGACTGCTTGACTTCAAGAATCGGTGTCAAATGAGGGGTCTCCGACTAATGATTCAACTTGTCGACTTTCAGGGGCCAGCCACTGAAACAGCCCTCAGAGCCTGGAGGTGTTTTCAGTTCATTGATCTTTCTGCTAAACTCGAACCACGAGATGTTGTGTTCAACCAGCTATTTAAGTGTTGGCTTGAAGTCTGAATAAACCTCCAACAGTCTTCACATCACCATCACACCTCCACGCTTCATTGTGGGAACCATCCACCCACCCATCCATCCATCATCCATCCATCCATCCATCCATCCATCCATCCATCCATCCATCCATCCATCCATCCATCCATCCATCCATCCATCCATCAGATTCAGACTCATCCCACTTATTGGTCTCTTTGCAGCAGCAGACCATGAAGGTCTGATACATGCCATCTCCTCCCAACAGTTGACGTTGGAGACTGTCCCAACCCACTAGATCTCATTGCAATTTACCGACCTTTGACCTTACATGAAGTGACCACAATCTCATATCTGCATATTATGTGATCCTCCGTCATGGTAGACTCACAAACGTGAGCCTGACAAATGTTAATTTGCCTTCTTTATAATGTTTGCTGTTCCTTGTTAGGAGGAGGTTTTCTCAAAATCTTGTTTCCTGTTGCCACGATGACAGAAGATGTATAGCTTTAAGGAAGTAGTAAATTGAATGCACAAGTGATCCTTTTAATCCAAAACATTGTCATTCCTTAACTGAGTAGAATTTCTTGTCTAACCTTCACTAGGGACAAACAGTCAGGAAACAATCGTGTATGTAAATGTAAGAATACAAATGATCTTCTGTGTTTTCCAGAATGGATCGGAGGACCTGTGAAGTTCAGATGTGTTTTCTACTCTCTGTTCTGAGATGTCTTTAACTGTAGATTTCTTCAAGGTGAGTTTGTATAGCACCATTAAGACAGAAGGGAGTTTACAGAGGCACAGAAACACATTCAAAATACAAGAATTCAACTTGCATTTAAAAGGCAATAAAAACAAGCAGTTCAAAGTCCTTTTCAGAGGAACAGAAATACATTTTAAAAATATATGAAAAACAAATTAAAATTGCTGAGGCTCATGTCTGCTGAAATTCTCTGCAGCAGAGGGAACCGTTGGTCTTCCTTTCCTGCGGTGGTCCTTATGATGGACAGTTTAGTGATAAAATATGATAGTTTTCAAATGACATTTTCCAGATTAACTGACCGTCATGTCTTCAAATAATGATGGACTGTTATTTCTCAACATTTAGCTAAGCGATTCCGACTGTAATATACTGTAGATCATATGTTGGTTAAAACTTTGAAACCAGAAGCAGAACGTAGACAAAAAGAAAGTTGACAGTTTTAAGGCATTTTATTTAAAGACTTGAAGAACAAAATATGTTACTCAATTTACACAGATAACACACATTTACATACCATATTACCAGGGGACTATAATTCAGTACAAGATCTGAGTTGGTCCATTGAACAAATTTACAATTGAATGTGACAGAATTTTCTTCAGTTAAACAGAGAAAAAGACTGAAGTGATTGTTTTTGGACACAAAGAATTACAATTAAAAGTTCAGTCGGTAAAGTTAAAAGCCACAATGCAAGAAAGAAATCTTGTGTTCTGTCTGTTAAAAGTTTTGATTTCAAAATACGTCAAATTACATTTTCCTTTTATGCTCCACATATCTAGAAGAAACTCCCAGAGACCTGGAGGTCTGCTGCAACTCTCAGCTCTTCTAAATCAAGGCTGAGGACTTGTCTGTTTATCAGGGCCTTTTATCAAATCAAATAGTTACTCATTTCTTTTATTCTTGTATTTTGTATATCTTTATTTTTCTATTTAACTCTTGAATAGCGGTTATAATACAAACACAGGATTGGAAGATATTCAGGAAGGCATGAAAATTACAGACAAAAAACTAGAAAGTTAACCATTACGTCTGCACCTCATGAGTGGACTGAGGATAAACACATTACATGAGATGAAGATAAACGACAGGAAAACACGGAATGAGGGATTGAAGCAGCCAAACCGTAACATTATGGACTGTTTGCTGTTTACCAGCATTTCCTCAGCAAGAAAGTTAACTTTTGACGAGTCTCGCCTGGTAACTACAACCACTCCAGGTTGACGACCTCACGAAGCTGGTTATACTCCCAATAGTGTTGGTTGATCCAGACAAACAGAGTGATTACATCACTTTGATGTCTTCAGTTTTATTTGACATCATAGAAAATACTAAAACTAAATTAAAAAAAAACTGGACTGAGTTGATGAGTCCAAAGTTTTGACTGGTTCTGTGCATTAATCAGTATAAACTAACACAATAAAGGTCTTTATGGTAGAGTCCCTCTACAAGAGGAAGGTCACAGGATGGATGATGGAGGGGTGGTGGTCGCTTACACTCAACAAACGTGGTGAAAACCTGGGACGTTTTGAACGCTGGTAATTTGCCCCTTTTGCCTAGTAGGTAATACAATTTTGGATGAAGACTGAGTTTATACAACACAAATGATTAACTGATTATGTTTAAAAGGTCACTTTTAAATAATTTGTTACTGTAAAATGTTACTTTATTGGACACCGTGTGCAGGATGTGACATTAAAATACATTTTAAATCTCACAGCAGTGTGTAGTTTCCACATACATGTTCCAAACAATATGTGAGATGAAGAGGAAACCCTCCGCATTCATCAGATCCTGGTACTCAGCAGATCAAACATCAGAACATGGACTCCGTATTAAGATGAAATGCTTCAGTAATCGCTGGCTGCCTGCTTACAGGCATCATTGAGCTTTTTGATCTCATGATATAGAATATGGAAGAGTCAGAAAAGAGGAAATGAGTGGAACAAGCATATTGTTGCTGTTACACAAGCACCTTTTGATAGCAAAATAAAAAAAAACCTTGTAAAATCAGCAAGGAAGAACTGAGCACAAAATGTGTTTACGCCACCGAAGCCTTTTCATGCGTCTGTGCTGGAAGACGCCGTCCTTTCACGCAGGAGGCAATATGGAAGAAATGAAAGAAACGACACATTTCCACATTTCTAAATGCATAACTGATTATGACAGGGTGTGATATTATTGTAGCACCAGTCATTTGCATCTCACTGTGGTGAAATGAACTCATTTCATGGTCCGCTGGATGGTTTCAGGGGGCCACAAATAAGTGAGAATTGCCACTTGCCTGTCGTTTGGATGGTCGGGGCAGCGAGCGGCGTCGAGATGAGGAGGTTTGGTAATGCCCAACCATTGTGCACATTAGTAGCAAAGAGATTTAGATATTTCTTCCCTTCACTTGCAGTAAAAGGAGATTGATCATTTCCCTTTTAGCCACAGAGGAGGCGGAGCTTGGAGGGAGCTGTCCTGTCACTGATGACAGTCTCTCAGCCTCTGGACGGCACTCAGGTTCATGCCAAGACTCCTGCAATCCAATGAGTCAAGGTCATCTTGAATTGCTACTTTTAGCGTTTATCATCAATAAATCATTGCCATATTAATTCTGAGACATTGGTATAATTACTGCAGACAAATGAGGAGGCTGGCAGCCAGAGCTGGAGTCTGCACTGATACAAGAGCAGGCTGAAGGACATACGGAGGGTTACTTTACATTCTTACTGATTATAAAATACAATAACAGCTTCATCATTGGCTGTTTTTAAATCATTTGTTAATAAATTCCTATCTTTCTGCCTCAGCTTTTAGCCTGGGGTCTGTCACATTAGACAGAACCAGGCAGTTTGAGCTGAGTCTGTACTGCATGGAGGTAAACAGAAGAATTAGTACTAGATCATTTATGACACTTTGAATGTGCACTTGGCAACTCATTGCGTTACCTGATGATGTTGCAAAACTGTGTGGAAAAAGTTTAGTTTTTCCATCATGGAAAGTTTTAACTTGATGACGAACAATACACAAACACTTTGGCTGTTACAATCCTGTTTCCAAAAACTTGTGGACGCTGTGTGAAGTGTAAATAAAAACAGAATGTGATGTTTAAATCATGTAAACCCATATTTAATATATAACAGACCAAATACAACACATCAAATATTAAGACTATATATGGTTTCTTCTTTGCATGGTGGAGTTTTAACAGATGATGTTTTTCACAAGTGTTCCTGAGCCCATGCAGTGATTTCCACTCCAGAATAGTGTGTTTTTAATGCAGTGCTGCCTGAGGGCCCGAAGATCACCACCATCCAGAAATGTCTTGTGATGATCTGAATCTTTTAATGATATTAAGTATCGTAGATCATGAAATCCACATATTCTTTACCTACAGAGAAACATCACCAGAGTTTCAGCTGTCTGGTCTTTAATGTACTTCTTTATTCACACTCAGTGCTCTCTGTCTATTTTTCAAGAGAAGCCGCAGACACAGTTGATCTTTTTGCCACTAAAGCCAGATCTTTTTTTCCAAAGGTTGTTAAAGTGAGTATTGGACTGAATGTTTGCTGGATGGATGCAGACATGACTCCAAATAAAAGCTAATGTTTCGTAAGTCGCTGTTGGAAGTGTGACTGTTTGCAAAGCAGTTTATCAGACCAACTTATAAGGAGATAACGTCAACGTGTCAGTGTTCACGTCTTTCAGCTGCCGCAAGTCCCCAAAATAATCCTTTACTACAAGCTGGAAGGATTTAGGTTTGTTCTTTTATGGGAGGCTGTAGCTCAGACGGTAGAGTGGGTTGAACACTAATCAGAAGTTTGGTGGTTCAATCCCCAGCTCCTCCTGTCCACATGCCTAAGTGTCCTTGAGCAAGACACTGAACCCTAAGTATCTCCCGATGGTGAACCATCAGTGTGTGAATGTTCTCCTGATGGCAGCACCTTGCATGGTGATCTGTCTCATTAGTGTGTGAATGGGGAAAAAAACATGTTCAAGGGCTTTGAGACCGAAAGGTGATAAAACTATACAAGTACAGACCATTTACCATTTGTTGCTTCACAAAGACTCGTCAGATTTCAATGTTTGTCACGGCTCTGTCAGACTTTCACCAAACCTCCCTGTGTTTTTCAGGTTCTTCGTGTTTCTTGTCAGTCTCTTATCAGTGCACCAGAGTGGGCGTGGCCACCGTGATAACACACACCTGCTTCCTATCTACACTCAACATTCTCTCCTCGTCAGATCATCAGTTCAGCTGCTCTGATGAACAACACAAGGCCACTTAGATTATCTAAATTAATTCCTCATTATACTTTCTTCTAATCTCACTTTCCTTGTGACCTCAATGTTCCTGACTTTTCACCTAGTTCCTGAGAAATTGGTCCTAGAAGATGCTGCTTCTTCCCATTTAAGATCCATTTGGAATGTTTTCTATGCAGATGACTGGCTGATATCATGATCACACCCTCACGGTGCATCGCTGTCTCTTTTCAAACTTTAGTAAGCTTTAGTTCTCCTCCGTTTGGTCCCTGTCAGAGTCTCCAGCAGTAACTGGACTCAGACTGGTTCTTCCTGCTATGATGTTACTGTTGCCTCGGTGACTTTTTTTTAAAGCTTTGCCTCGAGCGGTGGCATGTCCTCCTCTTCGAGCCACGTCTCCGTCCGCTGCAGCGCTTGGCTTTGTTGTCTTCCGAAATATTCGTTGGTTTTAATTTCAACCTCGGACTGAAGCAGAGCTGAGTCTCAGCACGGTGAGGACATGAAGCTAGCACGGTGTGGGCGACAAGGAGGTACTGTGGGCGCTGCAGATGTGGAACGGACAAGGCACCATGTACCGCAGTCACTTCCAATCAGCTGGTCCTAAAACGACTGGTTGGGTCCAAAAAAATGGGTCAAGAGTCTATTTTTGGAAAAACTATAAGAAAGTATGTTTCCACAAGTCCCAAGGCGGCGGGGGTATAATTTATTCTTTGAATGTTTGAGCCCAGGGCCAAACTGAAAAGCTTAATGTCTAATAAGTATCTCATTTAGGCCCGAGGCTGAATAGGTTTAAGACGGCCTTATCGCAGCGATGCTCAGTGGCCCAAAATCCCCATTGAGTTGTGAATATCAAAGCCTCCTACGAGGGAGGATGGAGACGTTATTGAACCTCGAGAGCTGCATACTTTCCACGACTGCCTCGTGTCCTCTGTGGGTGTCCCGTTGACTTCAACCGTCTATTTTGGATGTAACTTTCCCTGAAAGTGCTGTGTCATCAGCTCCCAGACGCAGTGAGGGGCCGATAACGCTCACATTTTTTGGTTGCGAGGTGTTATTACGAACCTCGTTCAGTTGGGAGCTGTGTGAAGCTGCCCTGTGGTGATCGCAGTCCTCAAAACTCCTCTACAACGTGCAGTTCTGATCGGCACTAATTAGTTGGCGCCCACTTAAAATACTGAATGTGTGAAAGTAAAACTGAGGTCGCAGACTGCGAGTCACTCTCATTTTCCTTTTGATTATTATTCATTTCTTCCCCTCCTTCCTCTCTGTTGCTCTGTTTTTTTTTTTTTGCTCATTCTTTTTTTTCCTCCTACAAAGGCAGATAAGAAATGAAAGAAACAACATTGTTTTTTAATCATGAGTTTTTTTCTTTTTTCTCTGCAAAACAAAGCAGATCAGTGGAGACGGATTGAGATGATTAACAGCAGACTGCTGAGAGAGTTTCTTTATATTATTTACAGAAGGTTGAAGAGAGTAAGTTAAACATTTGAACATTTCAGACCATCTCATTCAGTCTGTGTAAATCTTAACATGGGTGTGAAACTGCAGGCAGAGTCAGACTTCCATGCCAAACTGCAGCAACTTCTGATGTTTCCTCAAACGCCATCAAGTCAAAATGTTATTTTGTCCAATACTTTTTCATATTTCCATCAGTCTTAGAATCAGAATAACTTTATGTTCAGTGCCAACAGTGTGAAGAACAAAACACATTTCAATATACTGTAGGCTAGAACCTAAATTATAAGTAAGATTTTACAAAGACAACTACAATGAAATAAATTATAAATTTATGAAAACTAAATCATGTGAAAGCCTTATAAAGCACTTATTTATGAAAATAAAACAGACTCGTTCTGTGTTTATTTTGATAGTGTGCTGAAACTTGTTAATTTCAAGTAACAAAAACAACCCTTAAGGGTGAATTAATTATTTGTGAATTTATGCGTGCAGTTCTGCGTGACTTCTTTCATTTATGATGTCATGTATGAACAACGCATTAACAAAGGTGAGTTCATCAGATAACTGGTGATGTGGCTGAACATTTTGCATGAGATGGTTAATGCACCATCAAACACCTAGAAAACAGAAGACATCAGAGATTAACTAGAGGATAATAATAAATTCATATTTTTTGTCAAAATAAAATATATACAAAAGAATTTGCAGAAAATGAAACAATAAACTGAACAACCCAAACCAAAATTCCAACAATAGAGTCTTACAAGAGAAATAAAAAACAAATAAAAAATAGCAGACAGAACCGAGTCCCAAAAGATTACTCAAAACAACTTCCAGAAGTAAATAGCACAAAACTACAATTTTAACCGAACAAAAGGAGGGCCACGAAAGCTGGTACAATTTTTCAGAAAAACAATCCGCACACCCACAAATAAAACCAAAACAAAACCTTATTACTCATGAAAATGTAATGAAATATGTAGTTTCTCAACTTTTTATTTTTATAAGTTGTATACCAGCCTGTATTTGACCGTTTCTACAGCTGCTCAACAGTTCGGGGTTTCCCATCACAGATGCTGGCTTTAGAACTGAGCTGATAACAAGCTGGATGGTCCCTCTCCTCTTTAACCTGGAGGATGCAGCGTCCATGATTTCCAAACAGAATCTCAGATTGTGATCCATCAGACCTCAGGACAGTTGTCCACTTCACCTCAGTCCATCTTCAATGATCTCGGTCCAGAGAAGGCGGCGGTGTTTCTGGATCATGTTTCTATCTGGTTTCTTCTTTGGAGAGTTTTAACCTGCATTCGTGGACGCAGCGATGAACTGTGTTCACAGACGATGGTTTTCACAAGTGTTCCTGAGCCCATGCAGTGATTTCCACTCCAGAATAGTGTATTTTTAATGCAGTGCTGCCTGAGGGCCCAAAGGTTACAACCATCCACAAATTTCTGATTTCCAAAATAATCTCATGGTCTTTTTGAATAGGTTTATGAAAAAAATATAATAATAAATGAATTTCTTGTTGTTTGAGTTAAGGAAAAATGTAACAGTGATAGATTTTAAGTTTAATCAAAGGCCACACACACATCCAACTCCTCTCTCTCATTTAGCAGTATTTTCTTTCCCCACGGCTCAGAGACTTTTATGTACAAATCAATAAACTAAAGTCAACATTTAGGCACAGAGTTTTTAATGCCTGATGTATTGATTAATAACAGAGCATTTAGCTTTATGGCTCTCAGCGTCTGAGACAAATAATGCAGTGTTTAGAATAAAGCCAATAAATAAAGGTGACAGCTGCCATCTTTAGCCGGCTTGTTGGCTGCATAACACAGAAGTTCATTTACAGCTTCTCATTTCTCCACCATACTCACCCCAGCACTCTCAATATCTCTGAGATATTGGGAGCACAATCAAAATGCATTTGGTGTAACTGAACAGAGCATCTTATCAAGCAAACACACGAGCAAAGGCGAAATGAAATTGTTATCGAGCATCATATGAGAGCAGCAATGGAGCCGCCGCGGTGAGGAATGCTGTGTTAAGTGGCACAAAACAGCTCAGCGGGAATAATTCTGTCCATCATCGTGTTTGTTTCTTATTGAAAATAACCCCAGAAAGATGATTCAAATCTGTAGTTTCACCCTTCGTTAGCGGCATGAGGCTTCAAAACAAAGTAGGACAACAGAACATGTATGTTTTCATGAAGTTCACCTGTTAAACTCTGTTACTGATTATTATGTGATGTCAAATAAGCTGCTAAATCTAGTTTGTAAACCAGTGCATTTCAATTTTATTATGTTGCTATGTGCTGATATATGTGCCGGGATTATTAGATATTACACCGTTAAAAACTCACTTTAAACTTACTCGCAAATTATATCGCAACTTTGGAGAAAATATGCCGCAAAATCAAAGGTTTTTGATTGCAGCAATCACAAAAAAACCTCTTCGAGGTTATAAACTGTCTGGTAACTCTGTTCATATTAGCAATAATACACCACTCTGAAGGGCGGACCAATCAGCGACTAGTGTCCCGCTCCTGCTTCACAGTGATTGGACGGCTGGTGACAATATTTTTCAACTCTCTGGAAAAGAAACTGCCGAAACACTCGGCTCCTCGTCAAGCTGCTGCCGTCCGTTAACCCTTTTAACCCTGTAGGCTATTTTCAGGGTGATTTCACTACCTTCAGCTCATATCTTGCTCGTTAGAGGGGCGAAGCATTCATGTTATACAGTGAAGGAAATAATTATTTGATCTCTTGCCCATTTTGTAAGTTTGCCCACTGACAAAGAAATGAACGGTCTATAATTGTAATGGAGGTTTATTATAACAGAGACAGAATATAACAAATTTAAAAAAAATCCAGAAAATCACATCATATATAAGTTATAAATTGATTTGCATCTGATTGTGTGAAATAAGTATTTGATCCCGTAGCAGAACATGACTCAGTACTTGGTGCAGAAAGCGTTGTTGGCGAGGTCAGAGGTCAGAGGTTTCTGGTAGTTGGTCTCCAGGTTTGAACATCTCAGGAGGGATGTTGTTCACTCCTCTTTGCAGATCCTCCAAACCCTTCAGGTTTCCAGGCTGTTGCTCGGCAACAGGAAGCTTCAGCTCCCTCCACAGATGTTCTCTGGGATGAAGGTCCGGAGACCGGCTCGACCTCTCCGTGACCTTCATGTGCTTCTTCTTGAGCCGCTCCTTTGTTGCCTCGTCGTATGTTTTGGGTCATTGTGGTGCTGAAGACCGTCCACGACCCGTCTTCAGTGTCCCGGCTGAGGGAAGGAGGTCGTCCCCCAAGATGTCCCGGTACATGGCCCCGTCCGTCCTCCCCTCGATGCGCTGAAGTCGTACTGTCCCCTCAGCAGAGAGACACCCCCAAAGCAGAATGTCTCCACCTCCATGTTGGACGATGGGACGGTGTTCTCTGGTTCTAGTCAGCGTTTCTCTTCCTCCAAACACGGCGAGTCCAGTTGATGTCAAAGAGCTGGATGTTGGTCTCCTCTGACCATGTCACCTTCTCCAAGCCTTCTCTGAATCCTTCAGGTGTTCGTTGGTAAACTTCAGACGGGTCTGTCCATGTGTCTTCTTGAGCCGGGGGACCTCGCAGCGCTGCAGGATCTTAATCCATGACAGCATCGTGTGTTACCGATGGTTTCCATGGTGACTGTGGTCCCAGCTGTCTGGAGATCATGAACAAGTTCCTCCATGTAGTTCTGGGCTGATCCCTCACCTTCCTCATGATCATCGATACTCCACCAGGCCAGATCTCCGTGGAGCCCCAGACCGAGGACATCCAGACCGAGGAGATCCAGACCGAGGAGATGCAGACCGAGGAGATCCAGACCGAGGAGATGCAGACCGAGGAGATGCAGACCGAGGACATCCAGACCGAGGAGATCCAGACCGAGGACATCCAGACCGAGGAGATCCATGTCATTTAGTGTTTCTTCCATTTCCCAATAATCTCACCAACAGTTGTCTCCTTCTCACCAAGCTGCTGGCCGATGGTCTTGTAGTCCATTCCAGCCTCGTGCAGGTCTAGGATCTGTCCCTGACGTCCTGAGACAGCTGCTTGGTCTCCATGGTGGACAGGTTGGAATCTGATTGATTGAGTCTGTGGACAGGTGTCTTTTATACGTGTAACGAGTTGAGACGGGCGTCTTCTATACAGGTAATGAGTTGAGACGGGTGTCTTTTATACAGATGACGAGATGAGACGGGGGTCTTTTATACAGGTAACCAGTTGAGATTCGGAGTTCTTTCTTAAAGCGAGAGGACAAATCTAACCGGTCTTCTTGTTGGTAGGAGATCAAATACTTATTTCACACAATCAAATTCAAATCTATTCATGACTTTTATATGATGTGATTTTCTGGATTGTCTTTTTGATATTCTGCCTGTTATAATAAACCTCCACTACAATTATAACGTTCATTTCTTTGTCAGTGGGCAAACTTACAAAATCAGCAAGAAATCAAATAATTATTTCCTTCACTCTATCTTGTTTTTTCAGGACAGTCCAAGCTATCTAAATCTTTCACCTTTTTATTCGATAATACTTAGACATTTTGTAATATTAGCCTAATATGGAGGGATAAAATAATTTTGTCTCATGAAATTGTTATGTTTTTACATGTATCTCACTATATAAATGTGTCAGTAGAGATATGCTTTTATAATTGTGTAGAGGAGATTGTGTAGAATCTGACAATATCTGACCCATGTTTATGGGACACTTTATGACTCAGCAATTTGGAAAAATATATGTTTAGTGCATGATGTAAAATTGTGGCAGAGTCAGTTGGTGTCACTGCGAGCTGATTGGTTAAAATTCATGGCAGAGTCCACGCCCAACAGGATGGGACGACTGCAGACGATTCTCTATGGAGGGTGGACAGACCATATTCATGCAGTGAAATTTAAGTAAATATTAACAGAAGCTAGACAAAGTTGTGACTAAAACATTGTTTAAGTTTGAACCTTTAACTCATGCATGATGTTTTCTTTAAAAAGAGTCCAATCCAGAAGTACATACACGTAGAAAGGTCGCTGCTTTTCTCTGCTGCAATCCTGAAACAAATACGAGCAGTGTTCATTGTGGTGAGAACCATTACTGCCTGCACCCCCGTCATTAAACCTCCATTAAATAATTGCCATAATGTCCATTTTCCGTGCACCGGCGTCTGAGGCTTTGATCTCAGTGAATATCAATGTTAGGCCCTCATAATAAAAACGCTGTGTGTGGACTGTGGATGAAGGATTTTATGAAAAATGTTGGCAGCATCTTGCTTCTCATAATTCAGCCCGAGCAGGTGCACAGCCATTATGAATTCCTCATAATGACAAATAGAAGTACACTTGAAATAGGAGCATGGTTATACAATACTGAGAAAATAATAGCTCTGCAACACCTTTATGTAGCCAGGGTGCAGCTGACAGAGACGTGTGTGTGATTTTCTATGAAATTATGTGATATACGAAATGTAGGGCCTAATTTACTAAGATCGCATGAAGCCTCCAGTTCAGATTCTGTCCGTCACCATCTTTGCTAGTTCGGAGCAGTTTGGAGCAGGAAGTGACCATATTTGGACGAGCTGGGGGAGGAGCCAGCGGTGGATCTGACCGATCTGATTGGAAACCTGACGATACTACGTCCCGCCCACCGATAGCTGTAACCTGACTGCACCACAGGCCTGTCAATCAAACAGACACGCCCCCAAAAACAGGTCTTCTTGAATCTTCTTTTCTAATGAATGAGGGATTATTTTCAGATGGACCTCCAGAAAACTAATAAGAAGGAGTGACTTTAGCTAACAACACCGAGATAACTGATGGACACATTTTATTCACTTTGGATTTGATGAGAGAAGTTGAATGGGAGTCTATGGAGCCGGAGGCTTTTTGGAGCCGACCTCTAGTGGCACTCGCTGGTATTGCAGCTGAAGACACTTCTGGATCGGAACCATTTTACAGACCTGAAGCTACGAACTCTTTTATGAACAGTCTGTGGTTTACTCCAAAACTTTGCGCATTTATTTTGATATCGGGTGTAAATCGTTGTATTTACGTGAGGTGTTTATGTGTTTTAAACTGATTCCACCCATGAAAAACAGAACAACTGCAGAAGGAAAAGGATATTTTATCCCATTGAAATTAAGAAATATACATATAAGAAGAACAAAACGAGCGAGCAAGTCAACATGCGAAAAAGCAAGTATGCTTTTGGCTGTAAATTATCATTCAGTTCATTCAATAACTCTCTGGACAAACGTAAATACGATGGTTTTATGGGTGTAAAACCACGTTCTCTATGTATTATTTGGTTTCCTGCATCTCCTTCTCACCACAATAAGAGCAGCCGTCTCTCTTCATGTTCATCTGATTAATACGTAAAATACACACCAATTACTTCTCCTGTTTCTACTGTCAGGTTTAGTAAATATCACTGCAGCTGATCAATTTATCTATTGGCAATATTCCCTCACCTCCTTGTCTCTAGATGTTTCTCCATCCTCTCTTCGTCCTCATACTCCTGTCTTTCTTTCCTTCTCTCCTCTTTGAAAAAATGTCCCCTTGTGGGATTAATGAAATATCTATCTATCTATCTATCTATCTATCTATCTATCTATCTATCTATCTATCTATCTATCTATCTATCTATCTATCTATCTATCTATCTATCTATCTATCTATCTATCTATCTATCCATCCATCCATCCATCCATCCATCCATCCATCCATCCATCCATCCATCCATCCATCTATTATCTCCCTCTCCCTCTCTCTCTAACTCTGCCTCTCTCCCTCCCTCTCTCTCTAACTCTCCCTCTCTCTCTCCCTCTCCCTCTCTCTCTAACTCTCCCTCTCTCTCTTCCTCTCCCTCTCTCTCATTCCCTCCCTCTCTCTCTCTCTCTCCCTCTCTCTCTAGCTCTCCCTCTCCCTCTCTATCTCTCTCTCTTCCTCTCCCTCTCTCTCTAACTCTCCCTCTCTCTCTCTCTCCCTCTCTCCCTCTCTCTCTCTCTCTCTCCCTCCCTCTCTCTCTCTCTCTCCCTCGCTCTCTCTCTCTCTCTTGTCTCCATCCTTCCTGTTGTTTCCTGTATGTCCTCCCTTCTGTCCTCCCTAGTCTCCATAATAGAGTAAGTGGTCCACATAAACCCTCCTGCAGCTCCCTGAGGTGTGTCTGCTGCATCAGGCTCTGGTTGAGGGTTTCTGCCTTTTTTTTTCCAGGCTGGTTTCTAATCTCTATTCCAGTGTCCGACTCCTTCTGCTCCCCACGGATGCTCACTTTCAAAGATTTGGGAGGCAGAGTCCAGAAAAGCAGGTCTTGTTTTCCAGCCTTGCAGAGAAAGTCCAGTATCTGCTCACAGTGGCTCTGAGTGGATGAAATAAATGGTTTGTAAAAACTCGTATTGTTAATTTCATCTTTAGGGTGAACCTGTCCGTGACAGTTAAAGAGGTCTGCCTGTGGTGGTGATGGTGGTCGTCATGGTTACAGAGGGAGTTGTGAGTGTTGGGAGGAACAACAGCAGCAGCTCGGTAACTTTCCGGCTGCTTCGTCAGCAGATTTGTTCAAGCGGAGGGCGCAGGAGTTATGTGTCCGCAGGGCGAAGACAAGTATGCACACACACACACACACACACACACACACACACACACACACACACACACACACACACACACACACACACACACACACACACACACACACACACACACACACCATCATCTTCTGCACCACCTCCTCATGAAAAAAGATAAGCAGTGATGCTATTAGTGTCGGTGAAAAACTGCATCAGTCAGAACTGCAAGATGTTCTGAAAATAACACAATAATTGAATCACAAAATCCTGGTGAATATTACCATAATATACTCTTTAAGGACATCTTGACTGACAATTATTATATTATGATTACAGAGTTCAAGTTACTCAAATTTTTGTGGAAATGTTATTTGAATAACTAAAAACAAATAACTAATATGAATCAAATTATCCAATTTATTCACCCGAATGAAGTGCAGCAAATCACTGCAAATAGTGCAACGCACAAATATGATGCACATTTATAGCTGCAATAATGTTTGGATGAATAAAACATGGTCGAATCCTGCTCCTTCTGGTAAACCCAGCTCACAGGTGAACCGTGGATGGTGGAAGACCCGCCATCCCAAAATGATGGAGATGTTTTCCAATCCATAAAAACGGTAATTGGTCCAGAGAGGAAAGGTCACATGAAGATGTACAAGTCATGTATCAGGAAAAGCTTCTGGGTGAGAAAAGGAAAAAGGGAAGAAGGAAAAGGAAAGAAGAAAAAAGGAAAAAGGAAAAAGGAAAGAAGGAAAGAAGGAAAAAGAGAAGATGGCCGAGCTGCCGCACCAATGAAGGACGACAGGTTGAAGCGTAATAGGATGGGAAAACCTGAAGACACTTGTACAGTCATCTTTCAAAGGTTGCAGGTCATGTGCACAAGTGCAGGAAAAGAAAGACCGAAGCAGTAAACCTCCAAAAAACAAAAGGGGAGAGTCACAAATTCTATATATCGTTCTGAGAATATCACCTGCCCAGATAAAAAAAAACAAAAAAACTTGGCAAGATAACAGGAAGTGGTAGTGGGAGAAGGTCCACCTTTAACATCCGGCCCCAAAACCCCAAACATGCAATAACACAAAGGACGAAGAAATATACTTTTTTAAAGGAATCATTCTGCAGCAGCAAAATTACTGAGGGCTGATTGATAAGTGGCTGCAGGTGGAGCTGATTGGAGGAACTGGGAGCAGGCGAGGTGGGCGGGGCATGAAGGAGGCTGAGCACAGAGAGAGACAGAGACTGGAGACCTCTAGTGGTTAGAGGAAGTAAAAACAGACAAACTAAACAAAAGAAATGTTGACTAACCAAAGTCAGAATGGATGATTTATTAAAACAGAAGAACCTCGTAACTTTGTTGGTGAAACTTTTTTTTTTTGCAAATTCTGGAACTACTTTATTCATGATAATTTCCATACTTTATTCATGTTACTTTACATACTTTATTCACATTACTCTATGTACTTTATTCATGTTACTTTACGTACTTTCTTCATGTTACTTTACATACTTTATTCACGTTACTCTACATACTTTATTCACGTTACTTTACGTACTTTCTTCACGTTACTCTACGTACTTTATTCATGTTAGTTTACGTACTTTCTTCACGTTACGTTACGTAATTTATTCACGTTACTCTACGTACTTTATTCACGTTACTTTACGTACTTCCTTCGCGTTACTTTACGTACTTTATTCATTTTACTCTACGTACTTTATTCACGTTACTTTACGTACTTTATTCACGTTAATCTACGTACTTTATTCACGTTACTTTAAGTACTTTCTTCACGTTACTTGATGTAATTCGATCATATTACTTTACATAATTTATTAATGTTACTTTACGTACTTTATTGACATTACTTTACTTAATTTGTTGATGTTACTTTACTTACTTTATTCACGTTACTTTACGTACTTTATTCACGTTACTCTACGTACTTTATTCACGTTACTCTACGTACTTTCTTCATGTTACTTTATTTACTTTACTCACTTAACTCTACGTACTTTATTCACGTTACTTTACTTACTTTCATCGTGTTACTTTACATACTTTAGTCATGTTAGTTGACGTACTTTCTTCACGTTACTTTACGTACTTTCTACACGATACTCTACGTACTTTATTCATGTTACTTGACATACTTTATTCATGTGACTTTATGTACTTTCTTCATGTTACTTTACATACTTTTTTCACGTTACATTATGTACTTTTTTCAAGTTACTTTACGTAATTTATTCACGTTACTTTACGTACTTTATTGACGTTACTTTACGTACTTTATTCACGTTACTTTACTTATTTTATTCACGTTACTCTACGTACTTTATTCACGTTACTTTACGTACTTTACTCACGTTACTTTGCTTACTTTATTCACGTTACTCTACGTACTTTCTTCACGTCACTTTACTTACTTTATTCACGTTACTCTACGTACTTTATTCACGTTACTTTACGTACTTTATTCACGTTACTCTACGTACTTTCTTCATGTTACTTTATTTACTTTACTCACGTTACTCTACGTACTTTATTCACATTACTCTATGTACTTTATTCATGTTACTTTACGTACTTTCTTCATGTTACTTTACATACTTTATTCACGTTACTCTACATACTTTATTCACGTTACTTTACGTACTTTCTTCACGTTACTCTACGTACTTTATTCATGTTACTTTACGTACTTTCTTCACGTTACGTTACGTAATTTATTCACGTTACTCTACGTACTTTATTCACGTTACTTTACGTACTTCCTTCATGCGTTACTTTTACGTACTTTATTCACATTACTCTACGTACTTTATTCACGTTACTTTACGTACTTTCTTCATGTTACTTTACATACTTTATTCATGTTACTTTACGTACTTTCTTCACGTTACTTGATGTACTTCGATCATATTACTTTACATAATTTATTAATGTTACTTTACGTACTTTATTGACATTACTTTACTTAATTTCTTGATGTTACTTTACTTACTTTATTCACGTTACTTTACGTACTTTATTCACGTTACTTTACGTACTTTATTCACGTTACTTTACGTACTTTCTTCATGTTACTTTACGTACTTTATTCATGTTACTTTACGTACTTTATTCACGTTACTTTACTTACTTTCATCGTGTTACTTTTACTTTTCACGTTACTTTACATACTTTATTCATGTTACTTTACATACTTTATTCATGTTAGTTTACTTAACATACTTACTATACTTTATTCATGCTACTTTACGTACTTTATTGACGTTACTTTACAGACTTTAGTCATGTTATTTTACTTACTTTCATCATATTAATTGACATACTTTATTCATTTTAATATTTTATACTTTATTCATGTTACTTTACATACTTTATTCATGTTACTTTACATACTTTATTCATGTTACTTTACGTACTTTATTCATGTTACTTTACTTACTTTATTCATGTTACTTAACATACTTTATTCATGTTACTTTACTTACTTTATTCATGTTACTTAACATACTTTATTCATGCTACTTTACGTACTTTATTGACGTTACTTTACAGACTTTATTCATGTTACTTTACTTACTTTCATCATATTAATGTACATACTTTATTCACTTTACTAGACGTACTTTATTCATGTTACTTAACATACTTTATTCATGTTACTTTACGTACTTTATTCATGTTACTTTACGTACTTTATTCATGTTACTTTACTTACTTTATTCATGTTACTTAACATACTTTATTCATGTTACTTTACTTACTTTATTCATGTTACTTAACATACTTTATTCATGCTACTTTACGTACTTTATTGACGTTACGTTACAGACTTTATTCATGTTACTTTACTTACTTTCATCATATTAATGTACATACTTTATTCACTTTACTAGACGTACTTTATTCATGTTACTTAACATACTTTATTCATGTTACTTTACGTACTTTATTCATGTTACTTTACGTACTTTATTCATGTTACTTTACGTACTTTATTCACGTTACTTGACATACTTTATTCATGTTACTTGACATACTTTATTCATGTTACTTTATGTACTTTATTCACGTTACTTTACATACTTTATTCATGTTACTTTACTTACTTTCATCATATTAATTTACATACTTTATTCACATTACTTTTACATTTTACTTTATTCATGTTACTTGGAACTTAAGGACTTCAATTTTCATGTCATGAACTAGACAAAATAAATCAAATCAAGGAGGGATAGAGGAGGATCTACAGGAGGAGGAGGGAGAGAGGAGGATCTACAGGAGGAGGAGGAGGGAGACCAGGCAGCTCTGTTTCTTCAAGGCTTCACATCACAAAATAAGTGTTTGCATAATTAATGACAGTGAGAAGATCTGTTTATCTCCCGTCTCCTCTTTTGTTCTGCTCTACCTTCATCTCTCCTCCAGACACAAATCTTCCTCATCCTCACTCTCTCTCTCTGCTTTTATTGTTTTCTTTTATTCCCCGCTCCAAAATGTATTAAAGCTAGGCGAGTCAGGCGTCGACCGCATCGTCATGACAACCGCCACCACGGCTGTCTTTTGGCTGGACATCAAGTGGAGGGCCTGGAGGGGTCTTTTGTTTTCACTGATGGTCTTCATCACCTTCATCACAGCTGAATATGAGCAGGTTTATGACCCAGAAACTAATTTCATTCAGTTTTTTCTACAACATACTTACAACCCGGTTTCCAAAACAGATGTGATGCTGCATAAAATGTAGATAAAAACAGAATGCAATGATTTACAAATCACATGAACTCATTTAATATAAAATAGACCAAAGACAACATATCAAATGTTGAAACTGAGAAATGTTATTGTTTTATGAAAAATAACTGCTCATTTTGAATTTGATGCAGCAACACATTTACAAAGTTGTGACAGGATCAACAAAAGATGGAAAAGTTGTGCTCAGATAAAAAAAAAAAAAAACACCTGGTGCAACATCTCACAACTAATTAGGTTACCATGGCAACATATCAGTAACATGATTGGGTATAAAAAGATGATTTCAGAGAGGCAGAGTCTCTCAGCAGTGAAGATGGAGAGAGGTTCACCACCCTGAAAGACTGTGGTGGAAAATAGTTCAACAATCTAAGAATAATGTTCCTCAACGTAAAACTACAAAGAATTAGTGGATTTCATCGTCTACGGTTCATAATATCATGAAAAGATTCAGAGAATCTGGAGAAATCTCTGAACACAAGGGACAAGGCTGGAAACCAATATTGGATGGTGGTGATCTTCGGGCCCTCAGGCAGCACTGCATTAAAAACACACTATTCTGGAGTGGAAATCACTGCATGGGCTCAGGAACACTTGTGAAAACCATCGTCTGTGAACACAGTTCATCGCTGCGTCCACAAATGATGTTAAAACTCTCCAAAGAAGAAACCAGATAGAAACATGATCCAGAAACACCGCCGCCTTCTCTGGACCGAGATCATTGAAGATGGACTGAGGTGAAGTGGACAACTGTCCTGAGGTCTGATGGATCACAATCTGAGATTCGGTTTGTACAATCTACTCGTATTCTATGTTTCTTTTCTTCGATGGTTTCATACGGATGGCGATGAGGTTTGTCATGAGACTAATGAAGACCCGCTCCTCTCCCTTCCCCCACTGCTCTCTGATCAGTAATTACAGCTGCCAGCTGTTGCCTCCATATTTAGTGAGTGCAGGTCACTCATTCAAAGATCTCCTAATTTTTTTGCAAAGCGATGAAGTGATAAGAAATGATGTCCTGAATGACAACGATCTATAACAGGGATCATCTTAAATAAAGATGAGATACATGTCCAGGTAATGTGAAGGCACACTTATCAATGTTTGCCCGGGTTCAGATTTTTGGGGCACGATCTTCTGAATGGAAGGAAGAGATTTCAATTTAAAACATGAAACTGATCAGTAAAATAATAGATTACTAGCAATTTCCTTCTGAAAGACACAGAACAATATTTACACCAAGGATAATATTGATAGTTATTTTAGTATATGATGAAATGAACAGACGTCCTGAGCTAACAGAATGATGACGGGAGAGGAAAATTGTTCAAATATGAAAATTGGTGAAAATCTTCTGAGTGTTTTTTGGGTTGAGAAGAAGCCAAACTTGTTCTCACTGGTTTACTTTGGAAAGTAAAGTGAGCAGCAGTGAAACGGTTCTATCAAAGCATCCAACGTGAATCCTGCAACGAACAGAACGTAGAAGAAATGATGAATTAATCTCGTTGGTTCGGCGCTTCGCTGGAAAGTTACATGGCTCAGCAAATAGAAAGTGCAGTGAAAATGTAAGAAGATAGCGAACCACCAAATAAAACTTAAAGTAAAAACTAAAAGAAGTGAAAAGGGAAGAGTAAGAAGTAAAAGTCGAGGTAAAGAGGAAGAGTCAGGAGGTTTATGACTCCCTCCTTTATTCAGCAGGCAGCAGCAGACGGTTCATTCTCAACGTAAAGTGGAGAACTGATTAAAAAAATTAAATTACAATAACATTTATACTTGATCACAGTGAGCTCACTTTTCTTTGTTTATATTTCAGTTGCCGTGGCGACTCATTAATATCTACTGCAGGTCATTTACTGTCACCTCATTTAAATGCTCACATTACCAGCGGCGGTTGTTCTGGTTTTGTTTTCCGTTTTCAACATGTTTTAGCTGCCACATGTCCACTGCTGCATGCTCAAAAAGCTGTGCTCGGCATTTATGACAAACAAAGGATTATGGGTAAATTTAGCTCAGTATAGCCAACACGGATCAGTTAATTAAATACCTGGAGAATGAATGGTTGTCTGATGGACTGATGATAAACTGACTGACTTAAACACACAGAATAGACTGTTAGTAGAGCAGGATGCTTATTAAGACACCTCTGTTGCCAGGCAACCTTCCTGATTCAGCATTCACACTGTTGACATCCTGTTTCTGACTTCTTCCGTACGTTTTTCGGTCGCTAACTACTTTTACATACTTTCACCGATTTCAACCATCCAAATTTTTAAATGTTCAGCTCTTTCAGGACATTTATGCAAAGATTAAACTTTTTTCTGACATTTATAATTTTTAAAATATTAAGCTTTTTTATGTGCATATTTTTAACATTTGAGTGAATTGGGAAATTCTTCAACTGCTCTGAAACGGCCTCCACTTTGAGATGCAACTCCTTCTGCATACTTTCGCCAAGAGACACCATTCCAGCTTTAAATAGGTCACATGACCTTCAGGTTTTACCCTGGTTCAGGTTTTTACTACATTCAGGGTTTTACTACATTCAGGGTGTGACAAGCAGACAGACAGTCAGAAAGACAAACTGACAGTCAGATAGACAGAAAATCACGACTGTTTTCTGTCCTGTCTCCTAAATGGTAGAATGAGCTCCCCAACGACATCAGGACAGCAGAAACTCTGAACATCTTCCACCACAAACTAAAAACACACCTCTTCAGACTTTACCTTGAACAGTAGAACTTTAGTATCTTCAAATAGAACTTAATGATAGAACTTTGTAGTTGGCTTTCTGGAAGAAATTATATTTTCTTGATCCTTGTTGTTCTGGTTTTGAACCCTCAAGGTTGAAATTAAATTATTGTAAGTCGCTTTGGATAAAAGAGTCAGATAAATGAAATGTAATGTAACAGACAGAAAGACATACAGACGCAGCCAGAGAGAGCGAGAGAGATACTACTACTACTACTACTACTATTATTATTATACTATTACTATTTCTAATACTAATATTAATATGATTACTATTACTATTACTGCTACTACTATTACTATTACTACTACTACTACTACTATTACTACTACTACTACTACTACTACTACTACTATTATTACTATTACTACTATTACTACTACTATTACTATTACTACTACTATTACTATTACTACTACTTTTACTATTACTACTACTACTACTATTACTACTACTACTACTACTACGGCTGCAGCTTGTGTCCTCTTCATGAATTAAAGTTTTGTCATGTTTCTGGATTCAGTTTCATCAACAGCTGATTTGAACAGTCTCATGATGCTTTTAGCATTTCTACCTTTTTTTCCATTTATAAACGATTGTTTTTACAAACTTTTGGACAGAAAACAGACTTTTTATCCTCCTTCAGTGTTGATTCATCTTTCAGCTCCAAAGTTTCCAAAGATCCACCGCTAGCTCCTCCCCCAGCTCATCCAAATATGGTCACTTCCTGCTCCAAGATGGTGATGGTCAGATCTGAACTCGGCACACCCACACCCACACGCACACACACACACACACACACACACACACACACACACACACACACACACACACACACACACACACACACACACACACACACACACACACACACACACACACACCATCATCACCTCCTCTACTGTTGGTTTACTGAGCTGAGAGTCAGGAGGAGGTTAGATATGTGTTTATGTATCTTTCTCCAAACCCTCCAAATCTGTTCTTCAACATCTCAATTATTCTAATCACCTAAATTGAGCTCATTATTAATCCAGCTTTCATTTGAAATGAATGAGTTTTATCTGTGATTAATCCAGCGGTGACCATCTTAAAAGACATTTCTGTCTCTCTTCATCTTATTTGAGTTGTTTTGACCATCAAGTCCTGTTCACTTTACGTCTTAACGTCACTGCTGAGGTTCACAGGACCGTCAGATATAATGAATGTGGAAGTTTTAACTTTCTGTCGTGAATCCTGCAGCTTCAGCCTCAGTTATGACCTTATTTATCTTATAGGAGTTTAAACTGGACCTGACTGCTGTTTTAAAACAATCCCAGGTTAAACTAAACTAAACCTGCTGTGTGTCAGGGAACCTCATTTTCATGTGGTGTCCCAGCATGCAGTGGGGCAGGGAAAGTATCCATGGTATCATGATCTTATCTGTGTTGCTGTGCTGGGATGTTTCGGTTCAATTTAATTGTTTTACTGAAATAAATAAAAATGAACGTTCTCTCAGGACATTTAACATTAAAAATGTCCTCACAACAACATTTTCAGTGTTATAAACTGATGAAGGAAGGAAAAAAACTGCCTTTTATAATCGGAGAGAACCAGACTCAGAGGTGGAGAACATCTGGCTCGACTAGTTGGGGTGAAGCTGAGACAGAAAAGAACAGCATTGAGAGACGACAACAAATAAATAAACATTAGGCAAATGGTGAGACGTTGGTGGGACCAGTAATATTTAAATTTCACACCACCCGCAGAAAAATGTCCAACCTGATTTATTAACGAAGTGCAGTGAGGATTGCATCTTTCAAATGTGCTTTTAACACACAAAAGTTAAACACATGTTGTCCATGAGTGTTTGCCTGAATACATTTGTAATATTGGGCGTTTCTACTTGAACATAACCATTCAGGACCTGGGACAGCGACACATTCAGGATTTGGGACAGCGACTCATTCAGGACCCGGGACAGCAACACATTCAGGACGTGGGACAGCAACACATTCAGGACCCGGGACAGCGACACATTCAGGACGTGGGACAGCGACACATTCAGGACGTGGGACAGCAACACATTCAGGACGTGGGACAGCAACACATTCAGGACCGAGGGCAGCAACACATTCAGGACGTGGGACAGCAACACATTCAGGACCCGGGGCAGCAACACATTCAGGACATGGGACAGCAACACATTCAGGACCCGGGGCAGCAACACATTCAGGACGTGGGACAGCAACACATTCAGGACCCGGGGCAGCAACACATTCAGGACGTGGGACAGCAACACATTCAGGACCCGGGGCAGCAACACATTCAGGACCCGGGGCAGCAACACATTCAGGACGTGGGACAGCGACACATTCAGGACGTGGGACAGCAACACATTCAGGACCTGAGGCAGCGACACATTCAGGACGTGGGACAGCAACACATTCAGGACCTGAGGCAGCGACACATTCAGGACGTGGGACAGCAACACATTCAGGACCTGAGGCAGTGACACATTCAGGACCTAGGGCAGCAACACATTCAGGACCTAGGGCAGCAACACATTCAGGACCCGGGGCAGCGACACATTCAGGACGTGGGACAGCAACACATTCAGGACGTGGGACAGCAACACATTCAGGACCTAGGGCAGCAACACATTCAGGACCTAGGGCAGCAACACATTCAGGACCCGGGGCAGCGACACATTCAGGACGTGGGACAGCAACACATTCAGGACGTGGGACAGCAACACATTCAGGACCTAGGGCAGCAACACATTCAGGACGTGGGACAGCAACACATTCAGGACCGAGGGCAGCGACACATTCAGGACGTGGGACAGCAACACATTCAGGACGTGGGACAGCAACACATTCAGGACCCGGGGCAGCAACACATTCCTGCAGAGTTCACAGGTAACCTCATGAGGTTCCCACTTAATCAAACCAAGTCAGCTGCGTATCACTGAAAGATCTGGACCTGCTGCTCAGTGTTTGTTAAAGGATCTCATCCACCGGCCCTCCCGCATTATTATTTAAACAATTTTTATGAAATGTTTCTCCTCATATTTTCATCTTTTAATTTCATCTATCGATCTTTTTTTTTTCTCCCACATTGACTTTCTTGTTGATAATCTCCTATATATCATTTTATTCTTGTTCTATTTATATTTATTAATTTCAATGGAATAAAATGTTCTTGGCCTTTTGCAGTCGTTCTATTTTTTCATGGCTGGAATCACTTTCACACACAAACATCTCATTTAAACAGAGCTGTTTGCATCTGATATCAAAGTCTTTAGTTTTA
Source organism: Brachyistius frenatus (assembly GCF_029030835.1). NCBI lineage: Eukaryota > Metazoa > Chordata > Actinopteri > Embiotocidae > Brachyistius > Brachyistius frenatus. Next base: position 373,705 of record NW_027210896.1, read on the forward strand.
GTATATCACCTAAGATTTAACGGGTTAAGTATCAGAATACTTTTTTAACATTGGTTACAGGGTTGTTTCTCTGTAGTATGACACTTATTCTATAACACAAGTCTTGTTTGTTGTATAAGTGTCTCCCATAGCGCTGGAGATTTTATTTTTTTGAGCTGTCTTTATTCGACGATACGTTCAGACTTTGAGTTTATTTCAAAGGTGCTGCTGCGAGCTATCAAATAACACACAGATCAATATAATGATTACCCACAGTGAGAAGAGCTTCTGTAGATAGACCTGCTGCTCGTATAGACATCAGCAACTCATCTCCACCTTCGAGCCCACACTCCGTCAGCAGATATATACAGGAGGAAGACTACAGTGATCAATTATATATTCATAATTAAAAAGAAGATGAATAGCTGACCTACACAGGGAGCTGAGCTGCTTCTGTAAACACTCTTTAATGTATGTTAATGCACCGGCCGTGTAATTAACGGGGAGGCTGTCACCTGCGAGTGACCTTGCAGCGGCATGATGCTAACAGGGGATGTGTTTCTCAGTGGGTGGGGGGCGGGGGGAAATAACGTGTCATGAATAATCAGAATAAAATATGAGAACCATGAATATGCATCAGATGTGAGGAGTTATGTACACACGGTGTTGCCGCCTCAAACATCCATACGTTTTAGGACTGTGTGGCATTTTAATAGCTGAACAAATATTAGCTGCTTCGTGAAGGATGTTTGAACAGAATGACTTCAGGCTGACGGCCGATTCAAAACTGTTCAGTTATCATCTTTCACCCCATCAAGTGATTTGATGGGGTGAATTCTGACCAATCAGCTCGCAGCGACACCAACCAACACTTTGCGACTATTTTCCATCAGGCACTAAGCACATATTTGTATCAAATTGCTGTCATAAAGTGTCACACAAACATGGTTCAGATATTACCAGATTCTACACAATCTCCTCTCCACAACTGTAAAAAGATATCTCTACTGACAATATTTTTACTGAGATACATCTAAAAACATAACAATTTCACAAGACAAAATTATTTTTTCCTTGATATAAAGGCTAATATAAAAAGTTTCTGAGTATTATCAGATTAAAAGATGAAAGATTTACATCGCCTAGACTGTCCTGAAAAAAAAAAAAACAAGATGCAACATGAATGGTTCTTCTCTATTATGAGCAAGATATGAGATTAAACATGCAGGTAGTGAAATCACCCTGAAACTAGCCTGCAGGGTTCAAAGGGTGGTGATTTTTTTTCCGGTCACCGAGAGTTGAGAAATATTAACGCTGCTCTCGTCACTGTCACCAACCGTCCAATCACAGTGAAGAAAGGGGTGGGACAAATGTGGTTTACCACTGACGCTGGTCGCTGATTGGTCCGGCCTTCAGGGTGGCTGTGCAAACGTTAAGATTTACGGAAACTGAAGCACAAATAAGAATTCCTTAGTTCTGTTTTTGGACATTAGAGATGTTTCGAGATGTTTTTATGACTCTACTGTATCTCTCTCCTGTAGGTTGTGCTGTTTCCTATTGGAGCTGTATAACTGAAATTGAATTGAAAATGTTGATCATCTGGGCTGACAAAGATCATCCAGAGACACAGAACACATTAGAATACATTCATTATTTCACATTTTACATGATATGTTAAATGATTCCTGTGTGAAATCAGTGAACGTCCCTTTTTACCAGATCAGAACTATTCATCATTTTCTATATGCATTTGATTGGTCCTGCTCTCTCACAGATGACACGTCACCTACATACAGCCAAAGTTCACCCATATTGGTTCTGTTCTGCACTTTGGGTCTGTTGCCACCTCTTGAAATACAGCTTTTGCCATCTTTACGTCCGTTGAGTGTAAATCTGTCGGTGAAATGCTGAGCCACCGGCTCTGAAGGGAAAAGAGAGACCTCACACTTAATATTCTGTCCCATAAATAATCTCTCTGTTGCAACTTTTATTGGAGCTCAAGAGGCCGAAGGTGGAGAGGTGTCCCCGATGGAGGAGGAGGAGAAGGAGGAGGAGGAGGTGATGGATCCAGGATTCTAGTTACTACGACCAATTACTAAATCTCATATTTGGCTCCAGGAAGTGACATCAGAGGTGTTGTGTGTTCATCTATCGGGGGAGTGTGTGCCCTCTGCTTACTGAGGCATTAACTGAATGAGAGGTGTGAAGAACTAATCTTAGTTCGTGCCATGAACACAGCGTGGCTTTCATAAAATTGTGAATTTGTAAGAGCTTCACAATTCCCTCATTTAGATCTTATTTAAAGTGATTAACCCACAAATAAGTGTTAGCTTGTAAATAAGATTATTTTGTTAGTTGATTATCGTTATTTGTTTGTATTTGTAGTTTGGAGCAGGAAGTGACCATATTTGGACAAGCTGGGGGAGGAGCCAGCGGTAGATCTGACCGATCTGATTAGAAACCTGACGATACTACGTCCTGCCCACCGATAGCTGTAACCTGACTGCACCGCAGGCCTGTCAATCAAACAGACACGCCCCCAAAAACAGGTCTTCTTGAATCTTCTTTTCTAATGAATGAGGGATTATTTTCAGATGGACCTCCAGAAAACTAATAAGAAGGAGTGACTTTAGCTAACAACACCGAGATAACTGATGGACACATTTTATTCACTTTGGATTTGATGAGAGAAGTTGAATGGGAGTCTATGGAGCCGGAGGCTTTTTGGAGCCGACCTCTAGTGGCACTCGCTGGTATTGCAGCTGAAGACACTTCTGGATCAGAACCATTTTACAGACCTGAAGCTACGAACTCTTTTATATACTGTCTATAGTTGGATCTATAAAAGAAGCGCACGTTGTTGCAAAGGCAAAAAATGTTGTACGTAAGAAAGTTTTATGAAAGTTTGTGCATGCGCACGCCCACATTCAAACATAAATGCTCAATGTAAAACCCCTTATGAATGTTTTGCGTATGTAATGATCCATCTGCTCAGTAGTTCTTTGGTAAATCTGCAACAGAAATCAAAGTGTTTGTGGACGAGCTGGAGGAAACAGGAATTGTTTGATGGGGTCTCAAACAACAGAATAAAATGCAGTGAGTGGTGACAGGTTGCTGCTGTTTCATGCACACAAAACGGTTATAAATGAGAAATACTGTATATACAATTGTATCGTGTGCATCGTGACATATATGTCACACTTTACAGCCATATAGAGAGAAAAATAACAGACAGTAGGTCTGACAGATCTGATAATTGATTAATCGGGACAAGACATTTCAAGACATTAAGACATTTCTGAAGTAAAAGATTTTTTTTTTACAGTGGTCTTGAAACAAAAGGATTTTAAACATGTTAACTGATGATCAGGTTTCACTGTTTTCTCATATTTTATTTATTGTAATAAGGAATGTTTCATAAATAAAATAATGATCAGATGTCCCCTCATAGTACAGCTGGCAAACACCTGATAGAACACACTTCACAACAAACACATGATGAAGAGATGATATAATGTTTTAATTAAAAGAGATAAAGGTCCTGAAACGGGTTCTTTACACAAACATAGTTTAATCAGTGAAACAAGAAGAATAAAGATGACAGAAAAGGTGCAGCAAGAAACAGGAGTCCAGAACAAACTCAACTTTCATCCTCAGCAACGGAGACACCTGGAGACAGATAGAGACACATGGAGACAGATGGAGACAGATGGAGGCACATGGAGACAGATGGAGACAGATGGAGGCACATGGAGACAGATGGAGGCACATGGAGACAGATGGAGGCACATGGAGACAGATAGAGACAGATGGAGGCACATGGAGACAGATGGAGACAGATGGAGGCACATGGAGACAGATGGAGGCACATGGAGACAGATGGAGACAGATGGAGGCACATGGAGACACATGGAGACAGATGGAGACAAAAGGAGACACACGGAGACACATGGAGACACATGGAGACAAACAGTGACAGATGGAGACATGTTACGGGTCCCAGGAATGGTACCTCAGCAACAAAAATGAATATCCTGTAGGACACAGGTAAAGTTCAGCAGCAATGAAGACACAAAGCGTTCAGTTCTTCTTCCAGATTGCATCTGAGGAGTGAGTGGGAGTCACACCCTAAAGCAACCTGCGCGCAACTGCTCCAGTGTCAATAGTTCCTCCTGAAGTGCTGCAATTCTTTACTGTCCCTCTGTACGGTCTATATGTTTCGGTTACATTCTGTAATTATTACTTAAATCACTAACATCATGTTCTACATATTAAATCATTCAAAATAAACAATGACAAATTAAATTATAAATTAACATAAATGTGGTCAAATTTTTGGGTGTGCCACAGACACATGGAGACACATGGAGACAGATGGACAGAGGACATTTAGCGTTTATAATAACAAAACTAATACCAAACCATGAGACACACCTGATGGGGAACATTTTTAAATTGCAGTGAAAAGAAGAGAACCAGCAGCTAATAAATGGATGTTATTTCAGTCAGACAGAAATTCATTTTTATTTCTGAGTGGTTTGAAATCATTTCTAAAGGAGAATAAACATGTAAATAATCATTCTATTTAATAACGAGCAGAAACAGCAAATATGAGGATATTCTCAGGAATGTGGGACATCTGCTCTCCAACAGAAACACAGTCTCTGCTCCGCTTCATGTTGCTGAACCCACTCCGGGCCTGATGGCCGCCAGCCAGCAGAAACTGTTGCAGCACCTGTTCTGGCAAGCTGATGTAAACAAACAGCGTTCATACCGATGTAAACAAGCAGCGTTCATACCGATGTAAACAAGCAGCGTTCATACCGATGTAAACAAGCAGCGTTCATACCGATGTAAACAAACAGCGTTCATACCGATGTAAACAAACAGCGTTCATACCGATGTAAACAAGCAGCGTTCATACCGATGTAAACAAACAGCGTTCATACCGATGTAAACAAGCAGCGTTCATACCGACGTAAACAAACAGTTCATACCGATGTAAACAAACAGTTCATACCGATGTAAACAAACAGCGTTCATACCGATGTAAACAAACAGTTCATACCGATGTAAACAAACAGTTCATACCGATGTAAACAAACAGCGTTCATACCGATGTAAACAAGCAGCGTTCATACCGATGTAAACAAACAGTTCATACTGATGTAAACAAACAGCGTTCATACCGATGTAAACAAGCAGCGTTCATACCGATGTAAACAAACAGCGTTCATACCGATGTAAACAAACAGCGTTCATACCGATGTAAACAAGCAGCGTTCATACCGATGTAAACAAACAGTTCATACTGATGTAAACAAACAGCGTTCATACCGATGTAAACAAGCAGCGTTCATACCGATGTAAACAAACAGCGTTCATACCGATGTAAATAAACAGCGTTTATACCGATGTAAACAAACAGCGTTCATACCGATGTAAACAAACAGTTCATACCGATGTAAACAAACAGCGTTCATACCGACGTAAACAAACAGGTCATACCGATGTAAACAAACAGTTCATACCGATGTAAACAAACAGTTCATACCGATGTAAACAAACAGCGTTCATACCGATGTAAACAAACAGTTCATACCGATGTAAACAAACAGTTCATACCGATGTAAACAAACAGTTCATTCCGATGTAAACAAACAGTTCATTCCGATGTAAACAAGCAGCGCTCAGGTGGTGATCACGGCCTGCATCATCCCTCATGAAAACCTTTACGGTTGTCCCGGGAGACTCGGCGGCCATCGAGCCCTTTGTCTTCCCTCGTCGGTAGATTCTCCAGCTGGTTTTCACGTGAACATGTCATACCGAGGCGGGTCGAGGACTGAAGGACACCGTCCTCCTGCAGCTACAAAACATGGGACATCACATATCATGTCTCTGCATCTAACCGACAGTCTGCTTTCATGAATCTGTTGATTCATTCAAAATGAACCTTCGTTTGATTCAATTCGTGACACATTTTCAGTGAAATAGATTTTTAATCTGAAAATGCATCCAAGTAGCTGCCATGGAGGGCGGCACTGATTTATGTAGTTTGAACCCTCCTCTAATGAATTCACGTCATTAATAACAATAATAACAACAACAATAATAAACTTTATTAGTACTGTATATCACTTGTCTAAATTCTAGCTGCCTGCCACTAATGTTATTGTATTCAGTATATGTGATAGTGGTGTCCAGTTTCCTGTTTCATATTCACAGATCAGACAAAACATCAATTGTTTTATTTTATATTTGAACTTTATGTTTTTATGTGCGCGTCTATTTCTTGCTGTGAAACACGTTTATTATTCTCAATATTAAAACATTATGACCACGCCTCCTCATAATGTCCCCATCCTCCTCGTGATGTCCCCGTCCTGTCCTCTACTTCCACCTCCAGCCTCCAGTCTCCATTCCACGGCCTTTTAGCTGCTCGTGTGCTGCAGCGAGTCATTAAAGGCTGTTTGTGTGGAGTCAGAGTGGAGTTGTCCTCAGTTGTCCTCAGTTGTCCTCAGGGGGCCGCGGTGCTTCAGACACCAAACAGTTTAACAGCAGCAGAGACAAACATCAAGTCAATGTCCAGGTTGTGATGTGGAGACCGAATGGTGGATGTTTACAGGACCACTCTTATTTATGAGTGTTTGGACCGGCCGGGCTGCTTCCTGTTCAACCGGGTTCTTTACCATCACTTTATTTCCCCGAGGTTAGGAGGGGGTGTGGAGGGAGGAGGAGGAGTGGTGGAGGAGGGGAGGGGTAAGGGGGGAGGAGGGGAGGGGCTCACTGTGCAGGAGACCTGTATTTAAGAACCGGTCCGTCAGCACATTTTACATGATAGATGAAGAACAGTGCAGCTGAGTTTTCCCACTTAACTGGTATTTATTCTGCACACACAAACACTGCAGTGCTCTTTCCATTTATTTAGAAAAACTGCTGGTTTAAGAAGGAACGTTACTCGTAGACACAGTGAGCTATGGAGGATGGTCGTAGTGCAGTAGCACAACTGACATCTGGAATGCTAAATTTATGCTGAGTACAAATTAGACTGGAAGAAACTCATATTTTGTCACAGGAAGCCTCAAACTGAGCGACAGGTGAACTAAAGCTGAAGATAAAACAGATGCTTTCACGGGTGGAGCAGAAAATACGAGGTATCGGGGAATCTGTTACATCTGCAGCAACTCTGTTATCTATGGTGGCCCTGAAGTTCAAATACAAAAACATTTAACAGAACAAAACAAAAACATTTCACAAAACAAAAACATTTCACAAAACAAAAAAACATTTGACAAAACAAACAAACATTTGACAAAACACAAAACATTTGACAAAACACAACTACTTTTCTGTATTTTTGCAATTTCTGAAATGTTTTTCTGAAATGTTGGTTTGTTTAGTAAAATGTTTGTGTTCTGTGAAATGTTTGTGTATTTGACCTTCAGGGCCACCGTAGTAATCAAACCTTACAATATATATATTCCCAGTCTGCATCTAGGAGTTAACAGATTACAAATCTTTGTTTGGTTGGATCTTAAAATCATAAATGATATTTGTTTGATCTCGGTAGCGATGATGCACATCTGAGCTCCTTCAGGATCAAACTACTTGATCAGTTGTATTATTGGGACTTGTGATACAACATGTCCTCATTATATTGCATACATGTGTAACCATAGATACCCTCGTATCTTTCAACTTCCAGCTGTTTCAGTCTGCACGAAGTCTGTTTGGTTTCTCCTTCTCAGCAGACGACACTGATACTTATTACCAAACTGTATTCAAGCATTAAGAGAAACATCATTTTCTTGTTACTAAAACTGATTCTGAAGTACAACTGGATGAGTCCATGCAAAGTTGGATTTATTTTCAGAAGTCCAGCATTTGAAGTTAGACTCACGCCGAGTCGGTTTGGAAAAGTAACTGTCGTTTCTCTTCTTTCTTCTGTTATTGTTGGATATTATTTTCTTTCTTTCTGCTCATATTTTATGCTTTTAAACTCTGAGGTGAATCCCGACAGTGATCACCAGCTATGAAGTGTGTCACTGCTGTCTTTGAACTGGCACGTTGTTGCTTGGAGGACACGCGTTTGATGGCATCTGTCAGCTGGAACATCTGGAATTAGAAGAATGTAGTTTGTTCTGTGGGAGCTAAACACTATCTTCACCTGCATTGAAATACAGAATCTGGAACGGCTTCAAAACTCTCCGAATGTTCATGAGCAGTTTAATCAGAAGTTAAAATGGATTTGATTGCATTTAATGAGTTTTGCTATAAAATGTGCAAATCTTGGTTTATCTGATGTGATAAATGAATCTTATTTTATAATCACTCAATCGGAGCTGCTTGATGAGAACGCAGACATGCTCACAACTGGTGTTTTGGAACTAATAAAGTTTAGTTCCGTTTATTTTACACAAGTTCTGCCACATTTATGTAATTCAGTCTAACAGTTTAAAAATAACTATTTATTTTGTCATTTATGAAAACAACTAAAACATACAGAATTCTATTAGTGCCAAAAGTTAATATAAACATGACATTACAAAATATTCACATGAATTAGTGCTGACAATGATCAAATTAAATAATTAAGTAATCCGACAGATTAGTGTGAATATTATTTATTAGATTTGGTTTGACACTATAATTTTAATGTTTTAATTTTCACTTAAATTTAGTTCACTTTTTCAGTTTGACCGGACTTTTTAAAATCCCTTCAGCTATTGACACCTTTTTCTATTTTCCAGTTTGTTCTCTTCTAGTTCTTCTACAGTGTTTTTGTTTGGAGTGATATTAAACGTGATTTTCAGGACAGAGCCTTTGTTCTGTAACGTGTATTTGAACATCAATACTTGCAGCGTGTCTAAATCACAACAGAAGCTCAGAACATGACACCGGTTGCATGTTTTAATAGAACATGAATGGGCCTTCAGTAATGTCACTGCTGTCAAACAAGTATTTATTTTCTGCTCAAACAGAATTTAACAAAAGTTTAAACTCCATCTGAACATAGGAACCTCTGTAGCTTTATTTTGAAGTCTTTCCATGTGGTGTGTTGAAGCCTGTAAAAGATCGTGACAGAACTCATCTGCCATATTCTCTGATGTCTCAGAGAAAGAGTCTAATGAAAGGAGTCGTATGAGTTCTGTGTCCGGCAGAGACGTTTGAATACAAAAACTCACTCAGAGAAGTGGGACCAAACAGTCCAATTGCATTTAAAGCTTTTCATCTCAGACAGCAGACTGCAACTCTGGGGCTGAATGACGAAACTGGACCGCTCTCAACAAAATACGTTATCTTTCCCAAAAAAAGGACAATATTTATGTGGAAGTTTATAATGAAAAAGCAAATTATTAGCTTTAAAAATGTGGCATTTAATACTAACAACAAGGTTTTCACCAACCACAATCTGTGATAGTAAATCGTCCATTACTGAGGCTCTGTCAGCTCATACAGATGGTTTCTATCCGTATCTCCGACAAATTAGAAAGTCTGTCTGTCACATAAATTCAATTAACCCTTGAAGCCCCGGGCTAATTTCACATTAACAAAAATGTTCTCAAATTCAATCACTAGCAGCTCACCAACTAAAGGCAGACTGAACAACACTGGGCTCTATAAATCAGAGACATGTGGGAGAATTTTAAAATTTAACATGTTTTCTTGTCCTGATCATCAGGTCTGAATTACATTTATAGAAACTAAAGCAAAAATGGAAAGGTTAACCCTAACATTAACCGGTAAATCAGAGAGTAAATCGTTTTTTACAACCCCGTTGCCAAAAAAGTTGGGACATTGTGTAAAATGTCAAAAAAAAAAATTAATGCAATGATTTGCAAATCATGTCATATCAAATGTTGAAACTGATACATTTTTTTGTTTTATGAAAAATATTTGCTCATTGTGAATCTGATGTCAGCAGCACGTCTCTATAAAGTTGTTCCAGGATCATGTTCACCACTGAGCTGCATCAACTCTTCTTTTAACAACACTCTGGAAATGTTGGGGAACTGAGGAGACCAGTTTCTGGAGTTTTGAAAGTGAAATGTGGTCCCATTCTTGCCTGATAGAGGGTTTCAGCTGCTCAACAGTTCAGGGTCTCCTTTGTTGTATTGTTCATGTCCTGATGCTCCAGATGTTTTCAATGATTGACAGGTCTGGACTGCAGGAGGCCAGTTTATCAGCGGACTCTTCTACTAGAGAACCATGCTGTTGGAATACGTGCAGAATGTGGTTGGACGTTGTTCTGCTGAAATAAACAAGACCTTCCCTGAAAGAGACGTTGTCTGGATGGCAGCATATGTTGCTCCAGAACCTGAATATCTCATTCAGCATTAATGCTTCCTTCCAGATGTTCAAGCTACCCATGCCATGTGCACTAATGCATCCTGTACCATCACAGATGCTGGCTTTAGAACTGAGCTGATAACAAGCTGGATGGTCCCTCTCCTCTTTAACCTGGAGGATGCAGCGTCCATGATTTCCAAACCGAATCTCAGATTGTGATCCATCAGACCTCAGGACAGTTGTCCACTTCACCTCAGTCCATCTTCAATGATCTCGGTCCAGAGAAGGCGGCGGTGTTTCTGGATCATGTTTCTATCTGGTTTCTTCTTTGGAGAGTTTTAACATCATTTGTGGACGCAGCGATGAACTGTGTTCACAGACGATGGTTTTCACAAGTGTTCCTGAGCCCATGCAGTGATTTCCACTCCAGAATAGTGTGTTTTTAATGCAGTGCTGCCTGAGGGCCCGAAGATCACCACCATCCAATATTGGTTTCCAGCCTTGTCCCTTGTGTTCAGAGATTTCTCCAGATTCTCTGAATCTTTTAATGATATTATGAACCGTAGACGATGAAATCCACTAATTCTTTGCAATTCTTTTGGAAACAGAGTTGTAAAAAAACAAAAAAACAAAACAAAAAAAACTTGGGTCTAAAGGGGTTAAATAAAATCTGCAGGATAGTGGAAAATAAACAGGGTTGCAGATGAAGGCTATCAGACGTTGATTGATCGATACATGTCTGTAATTCTATTTTATTTCAAACATGTTTTAAATGCATCTGCGCATCGTGACTTCAGCCTGTATAATAGTGTTTGAGTTGCAGGCTGATGTCAGTGTTGTCAGTATGCAGTCGGCGGTGCGCTGCCTTCGTCCCGTGGAGCTAACGCTGAGTGACAGCGGCCTGTTTCAGCCTGATGCCGTTTCTCCTCTCTGCTGTCGCGCTCTCGTCTGATGGGCTCAATTCAGCAAACTCTCCAGGCAAACAACGAAAATCACCGAGGCTGCAGCCCGAATGATGTCACCATTTAGGTGATTGCATCAATAGACGGCACAGCGCAATTTTCAATCCTCGCCGCGGCAGCACAGAATGAAACCATTACTGCCGTTGTTAGCCCTTCGTCCTGAGCTGCAGCCTAAAGGACAGAATGTGCTGATAGCCACGGTTACATCGGCAGCGTTTTTCACATGACCTCACCTCATTGAAGACTCAATAAACCTGAAATTAAAATGAAAGTGGGAGTTATTACAGAGTGTCAGAGGCTGTCGTGTGCTCTCTGAGTGGGAATCAGTGGTGACAGAGTCGTATCTCTGCTGTGAAAATGGAAAGTTCTCCGGTCGTCTCAGGTAACCGTGGACGTATCCGAGTAAATGATTCAGACATAAACAGATTGTATGAGCAGCATCCTTTCAGATACTTGACCTCATTTTACTAAAAAACAAACATCAGCTGTTGGATCTCTGCACACAAACATCCTACACATTCTGCTGACTCAGCAGAACTCAGCGCCAACGATCGGTCTGAACATAAAAAACATTTGAACATTTGCTTTTAGATTAACTGCAGCAATGAAACAATGTAATTGCAAGGCAATTAAGGGTTTTTAATAATTGTACAATATCTAGGTCATTTCCTGGTGATGAGGTTGGGAACTGCTGTAGCTAAGTGACTTTTCATGATGTAGATTTGGGTAAAAATATAATTTAAATAGTTTCAAGTTCAATATTCAGACATAAATCAAAAACACAAGCATTTAGTTTTGTATTTGTTGCTCCTCAAGTTTCTAAAAGTAGAACAGGAGGCAGAGCCTTCATATTTCAGGAACCTCTCCTGTGCAACCAGCTCCCATATTGAGACAGACACCTTCTCTACTTTTAAGATTAGGCTTAACATTTTCTTTTTTTAATAGACTTATAGTTATAGCTGGCTCAGACAGCCTTTAGGCCGGATTATATTTGCTTTAAACTACGTTTTACATTTATATTTAACTCTTTGTGTTTAAGTTCCTTTGTATCTGTTTTTACGTTGAACACTGCATGATAGTTTCTTGCTGTGACGCACTTTGAGCTGCATTTCTTGGCTGAAAGGTGCTTTACAAACAAAGCTTATTATTATCATTCTTAAGTATTTGCGTGCGCATGATGGCTTCCACGTGTATCCTGCTTCTGTTCTGGAGTCTCAGTGGTACACGTCCTCAGAAATGAACACAACATATATGTCAGATGCAAGCTACAGATGAGTATGTATGGAGGTGCAACAGGATCAGAGACCTGCAAAACTAAATGGAAACAAGTCCGAGACCGTTACGTCCGTGCACGACAGGAAATGCTGAAAATACGGACTGTGGATGGAAGTGATGACGTTTTGCCCAACTGTGATCTCAGAGTCAGCAAAGCAGTGACCCCATCAGTTTTCGCCATGTTTATTGTTTACATCAGGTAAATCTAGATGTTCTGATGGTATTATTGTTCCTCTTGTGCGCCCTCTGGTGGAGTCCTCCAGTAGCACGCAGAGGAAAGTATGTGAGCAGTAACGTTCACGACGCAAATGGTTGTAAATTGGTTCAGAAGCGAGTATATCTGCAGCCTAAGTTATGTTGCTGTTGGCCTACACTGCTGGGGGACTACCCACGATGCACTGGATCCTCCCTACGCTGCTGGGGGACTACCCACGATGCACTGGATCCTCCCTACGCTGCTGGGGGACTACCCACGATGCACTGGATCCTCCCTACGCTGCTGGGGGACTACCCACGATGCACTGGATCCTCCCTACGCTGCTGGGGGACTACCCATGATGCACTGGATCCTCTCCTCTACTTTCATGCATTTATATGCCACTATTGCATCTCATTCCCTTTCTGCCTTTTCTGTTCCTTGGTTTGTGTTTTTTCTGTCTCTCCTGCACCTTTCTGCAGGTATTTCTGAAGCTGCATGTTTTTGATCTATGGTTAGTGGTTACTGCTCCCCTCCTCCCCCCCTAGCAGTGTTTTCATTGTGTGTTATTTCCTTTTGTCTGCTCTCCTCTCACCCTGAGTGGTCGAGGCAGATGGCCGCCCACCTCTGAATCTGCTTCTGTGAGAGGTTTCTTCCTGTTGAAAGTCAGTTTTTCCTTCCTGCTGTAGGATGTGTTTCTCTCTATAACATAATAAGGTCTCAGCTTTACTATGTAAAGAACCCTGAGATGACATATGTTGTGATTTATGTATACAAACAGAACAGAATAGAATAGAATAAATAGTGACCACAGCATTGCATAACAGTAACAGTCAAACGTTGTCTTTATTCTTTCTATTTTTTCCTGTTGCTCTGATATCAGCTTTGTACACTCTTTATTGTCTGTCTCACTTTCCAAAAGTCTTGAAGGGGTTTTTACATTTCATTGTGTTTTTTGCTGATATCATACAACAGAGTGACTGAAGCCCTAAAGCCTCGTACGTGTACTTACATGACACTAAGCCAACCTACCGGTTTGAATTATGTTTTTATATTAATTTCTCATTTCTCCTCAGTCTGTTTGACCCTGCCGGGGGTTCAGCTGAAACAATAAGGCTCTCACGTCATGACAATACATCTAAGACTAAATTCATTTCACGGAATCCGCACATATAATTACAGTCAGAGCATCCTGTGTGCCAGTGATGGAAGGTGATTTATATCTTTTCAATTTAGGCATCACATTCAAACAGTTGGCGATTTTTTTGCCAGCACACCATTCCTGCATTTGGCAGCTGCAGCTGTGCTGCTTATATATGTTTTTCTGATTTTACAGTTTGCTCCTCGTTTGTAAAATATGCTGTTCACTGATCCTATTTTTTATTTTTTTTGTACTTATTTGTAAAGTTTGTACCATAATGCCTTTAGCTGAGCTTCTATTCATTACCTTTACTACAGAGAAATCATGGCAAATTTACAAAATTGCAAGCGTCTACTAATGTTGCAGACATTGGTTTTACTTGCATTCATTATTGCAATAATGAAATTACCATTTACTGGAGAGACTGATTAGGAGTCACACTGGTTTTACTGCAACTTCATTTAAGATTTAGTGTTTAAAGTGCTGTTCAGTTTGTGACTTTTTCTGTTCCATTTCAATCCTCCACTGTGACCTCTCCTCTCTCTGTATATAAATAATCAAGATGGATGGCAAACTTCCAGAGGACAGTCACATCTGCACAAGTTTCCTTCTAAATGTCTCCTCAGTGTCCTTCAGTTGTTTGAATTCTTTCTATTTTTCTGTGGAGGTGGAGTTCAGAGGGATCAGACTTCACTCTGTGGAGTCTAAAGCAAACTGGATGATTCAGTCTTTCAGCCTTTTATCATCAGATTCACTTTGTTGCCTTGAAAAGATATCTTTTCAATAGAGGAGAGCACAGTAACACATGCTGCTTATGTTCATCACTTTCACACAGATAAACCAATTACATTTCCATACTACATTTTCTTGTGTAACTTGTTCATTTATGTGTTGCCTGAAAGAGATTTTAGTTTCTTTCCTGAAACTAACATTTGTTCATACTTTTGTTCAGCAAAGATTCTGATACTTTTTTTTTCTAAGTGTTTCTAAGTGCAGCAGTGGTAGAGTTTCTTCTGGTTTCACTGCAAACTGATTGTTTAAAGCTGCTCCAATAGTTTTAAAAAATTAACCCGAGTTCGAAGTAAAGTTGTGTTTCTAGCGGTTGTGTGTGACTCCATCAGTCAATTCAACAAATATCTCTTTAATGCCCTTCAATGACTGTAACGGACTCAAAGCCAGGTGATGTAGTGGAGCATCACAGTGTGTCGAGGACGAGGTCGAGTGAAGGATGTCAACACAACATTGGACTTTAATATGGGAGACCAGTGTTCATTTCCCTTTTAAAACCTGATAGTCAACGTTCTAGAGCTAAACACTCAACAAAATTACGACTGTTTTCTGTCCTGGCTCCTAAATGGTAGAATGAGCTCCCCACAGACATCAGGACATCAGAAACTCTGAACATCTTCCACCACAAACTAAAAACACACCTCTTCAGACTTTACCTTGAACAGTAGAACTTTAGTATCTTAAAATAGAACTTACTGATAGAACTTTGTAGTTTGGCTTTCTGGAAGAAATTGTATTTTCTTGATTCTTGTTCTGGTTTTGAACCCTCATGGTTGAAATTAACTTATTGTAAGTCGCTTTGGATAAAAGAGTCAGATAAATGAAATGTAATGTAATGTTCAACAACCTTGACCACATGCCAATGTAGTATTGTTACCTTGACAAAGCACGTATTTCTCCTGATCTATGATCTTCCCCTAAGCATCATAACAGGGTTAGTTAGTGACCTATAGATAAACAAATTAAGAGACTTCTGTCTGGCCGACAATCACCACCAAGTGAAGACACCTGAAGTAAGAGACAAGGTGAATAACAAAATATAACAGCAACAAATTATATGTTTGTTTCATAATTTAATAACAATTTCAATTTATTGAAGCTTTTCTTTAATTCTGAAGTCAACTGAAATACAATAATTCATTTTCGGCGTAATTTACAGCTCAGATTTAGGTTTTTACTTTTCAACCCACATTTTGACCTTTAACAAAGTCATCATTTTGACTCGCTTTTGCCCAACATGATGTGTCAAATCAATAACTTAATGCTGCTGATTTATAATAACCAATGGCTGGGTTGGTCCCTTTGTTGCACCCATGCAAAAAGGCACTGACCGATTTACACAACAAGGCAATTACACTGAGGGCAGCCAAATGGCCAGCAGCGACCCTGCCTCAGGGTAACACTAAAAACGTCTTGTTAGTACAAGTCCCACAGTTCAGTTTAAATTGACATGTTTACTCCACAATGGGGACAGGAAATAGCCGTTGGGCAGCCGCTGATGGCTCCTGAATTACAGTGTTTTTTTTGGTTCGGCCACAATGAAAATTTTAGAAAATCACTGTGGATATATACGAGGACCGAAAGTATTTCATTACATCACATGACAGTGATTGTTTTGTGAATTTTGTCATTAATAGACCATTTCCGGTCAGTCTTGTGTTTACCACTTACAGCTCAGGAAGAAGAGATTCTGCCACTGACAATGAAAACTACAACAGAGGAAAGTACAATATTGAATGTAAATACATTTTAAGGCCATAACAGAGCATGTTCCTTCTATACATAGTACCAAAATGGATTTTTACAGTAAAATCTTAAGGATTGTATTTTTTTATTTTGCCTTTCCTGCTTATTTGTTAACTAGAAATGCGGTTGCATTGTTTACAGTTCAAATTAAATGAGTGTCTAACACAATTTAAGGTTGTAAATCTTACATGCATTTTTTACAACACCATTTCCAAAAAAGTTTGGACGCTGTGTAAAATGTCAATAAAATCTCAATGTGATGATTTGCAAGTCATGTGAACCCTTTTTTAAATTGCAAATAGGCAAATATCTGCTCATTGTGAATCTGATGTCAGCAACATGTTTCTATGAAGTTGTTCCAGGATCATGTTCACCACTGAGCTGCATCAACTCTTCTTTTAACAACACTCTGGAAACGTTGGGGAACTGAGGAGACCAGTTTCTGGAATTTTGAAAGTGAAATGTGGTCCCATTCTTGCCTGATAGAGGGTTTCAGCTGCTCAACAGTTCAGGGTCTCCTTTGTTGTATTGTTCATGTCCTGATGCTCCAGATGTTTTCAATGGGTGACAGGTCTGGACTGCAGGAGGCCAGTTTATCAGCGGACTCTTCTACTAGAGAACCATGCTGTTGGAATACGTGCAGAATGTGGTTGGACGTTGTTCTGCTGAAATAAACAAGACCTTCCCTGAAAGAGACGTTGTCTGGATGGCAGCATATGTTGCTCCAAAACCTGAATATATCATTCAGCATTAATGGTTCCTTCCAGATGTTCAAGCTACCCATGCCATGTGCACTAATGCATCCCTGTACCATCACAGATGCTGGCTTTAGAACTGAGCTGATAACAAGCTGGATGGTCCCTCTCCTCTTTAACCTGGAGGATGCAGCGTCCATGATTTCCAAACCGAATCTCAGATTGTGATCCATCAGACCTCAGGACAGTTGTCCACTTCACCTCAGTCCATCTTCAATGATCTCGGTCCAGAGAAGGCGGCGGTGTTTCTGGATCATGTTTCTATCTGGTTTCTTCTTTGGAGAGTTTTAACCTGCATTTGTGGATGCAGCGATGAACTGTGTGAAGGACTGTGGGAAAATGGTGACACAAACAGACATTGTTCTGGAGTGAAAATCAGTGCATGGGCTCAGGAACACTTGTGAAAACCATCGTCTGTGAACAGTGGTGAACCTCTCACCATCTTCACTGGTGAGAGACTCTTCCAACAGCTGTTTGTTTTAGTGTTACACAACCTTTCCAGTCTTTTGTTGACCCAGCTTTTTTGAGACGTGTTGCTGCCATCAAATTCCTAATGAGCAGATATTTTTTCATAAAACAATAACATTTCTCAGTTTCAACATTTGATGTTCCCTTTGGTCTATTTTCAATAAAATATTGGGTTGAGAGATTTGCAAATCATTGCATTATGTTGTTATTTACATTTTACACAGCGTCCCAACTTTTTTGGAAAGAGGGTCGTAAATAAAAGTAAATATACAGCTCTGGAAAAAATTAAGAAACCAATCCAAATTGTTCTTAAATCAGCATCTCTACATGTATGGCAGCCATTCCATTCCAGTCTGTTGAAACACCTGATTCTACTTAATGAGATACTGATCAGGTGATCACCTGATTCTACTTAATGAGGTACTGATCAGGTGATCACCTGAACCAGATCTGATTTAATGAAGAAAAGTATAAAACCAGTGCTGTGGTCATCACTATCCTCTTACAATAGGACCAGCCGGATGGCAGAAACAGTGCTACTAGAACCTTCTAATGTAATTGGAATAAAAAAAAGTGACTATTGTCCAAAAGAGTTCATAAAAAAAGTTTTGAGTGAGAAAAAAAGAGTTCAACTCTGGTTTTACTGGCAGAGGAATACAGTGAGCGTCAGGCTGCTTCCATCCTTCAAATGTCAAAGACGAAGGTTCATAAGAAAGAGGTCAAGCAGCAAGCATTAGGGACAATAAAGCTACAGACATTAGGGACAACAAAGCTACAGACATTAGGGACAACAAAGCTACAGACCGGCAGATGACCAAAACGACTCTCCGCTCACCGGGATGACCTCCAACTCATTCCAATGTCACTCAACAACCGTGGGATGACATTTTGACCAGTTGTCATTTTCTGCAAATAAACGATATGTTTATTTGAAATTTGGGAGAAATGTTGTCAGTAGTTTATAAAATAAAAGACACATTTTCATTTTACTCAAACACATACCAATAAATAGTAAAAGCAGAGAAACTGATCATTTTGAAGTGGTCTCTTAAGTTTTTTCCAGAGCTGTGTATGTGTCAAACATTGCATATTGTTCAGTAAGCTACTCAGAAACAGGTAACAAGCTACTGGTAGCTGACAAGAGATGTGCTCGAGACACTTGATCGAAACATACAGAATATTCCTTTACACATTAGTAATCAGGTGAACCCCTGCTGCTCTCGCTGGATTCAGTTTGTTATTCTTTGTCTCCGTTATTTCAGCAAGCAGCCTTTGATCTCTTCCATCATCTCCCATGCTGGTCTATATTTACACAGAAAACTGCAGGAACAGATGAGTGTGTGCAGTTGATGTGTGTATTGAAGAGGGTCAGAGCAGAGCATTCCTACATCATGCTGTTCAGATAATGTTTCCTTGGTATGTTTCTCCTCCTGAAGTCAATGAGGAGGTTCCCTGAGTTCAACACTGCAGCAGCCGAGACCCCATTACTGCTGCTGACCACTGATCCACAACACTGTTCACAACACTGTTCACAACACTGTTCACGACACTGATCCAAAACACTGTTCACAACACTGTTCACAACACTGATCCACAACACTGATCCACAACACTGATCCACAACACTGTCCACAACACTGTTCACAACACTGTCCACAACACTGTTCACGACACTGATCCACAACACAAATCCACAACACAAATCCACAACACTGTTCACAACACTGTTCACAACACTGTTCACAACACTGTTCACAACACTGTTCAACAACACTGTTCACAACACTGTTCACAACACTGATCCACAACACTGATCCACAACATTGTTCACAACACTGATCCACAACACTGTTCACAACAATGTTCACAACACTGATCCACAACACTGTTCACAACACTGTTCACAACACTGTTCACAACACTGTTCACAACACTGTTCAACAACACTGATCCACAACACTGTTCACAACACTGTTCACAACACTGATCCACAACACTGATCCACAACACTGTTCACAACACTGATCAACAACACTGTTCCACAACACTGTTCACAACACTGATCCAC